>NW_024470693.1:600000-843632 GCF_017639515.1 Carcharodon carcharias
GTGTCGCACTGTGCCTGATTCTGATAAGTGTCGCACTGTGTCTGATTCAGATCAGTGTCCCACACTTTCTGATTCAGATCAGTGTCACACACTTTCTGATTCAGATCCGTGTCGCACTGTGTCTGATTCAGATCAGTGTAGCTCTCTGTCTGATTCAGGTCAGTGTCTCACACTGTCTGATTCAGATCCGTGTCGCACTGTGTCTGATTCAGATCAGTGTCGCACTGTGCCTGATTCAGACCCGTGACGTACCATGTGGGATTCAGATCCGTGTCGCACTGTGTCTGATTCAGATCCGTGTCGCACTGTGTCTGATTCAGATCCGTGTCACACTGTGTCTGATTCAGATACGTGTCACGCTGTGTCTGATTCAGATCCGTGTCACACTGTGGCTGATTCAGATTCATGTCACGCTGTGTCTGATTCAGATCCATGTCACGCTGTATCTGATTCAGAACCATGTCACGATGTGTCTGATTCAGATCCATGTCATGCTTGTCTGATTTAGATTCGTGTTACATTATGCCTTATTCAGATTTGTTCACATTGTGACTTATTCATATCAGTGTCGCATTGTGTCTGATTCAGCTCCGTGTCACATTATGTCTTATTCAGATCCATGTTTCACTGTGTCTGATTCATCTCCGTGTCACATTATGTCTTATTCAGATCCGTGTCGCACTGTGTCTGATTCAGATCAGTGTCGCACTGTGTCTGATTCAGATCTGTGTCACACTGTGTCTGATTCAGTTCCATGTCACGCTGTGTCGGTATCAGATCCATGTCGCACTGTGTCTGACTCGGATCAGTGTTGCACTGTGTCCTATTAAGATCCGTGTCGCACTGTGATTCAGATCAATGTCGCACTGTGACTGATTCAGATCCGTGTTGCACTGTGTGTGTTCAGATCCGTGAAGCATTGTGCCTGATTCAGATCAATGTCACGCTGTTTCTGATTCAGATCCTTGTCACACTCTGTCTGATTCAGATCAGTGTCACACTGTGTCGTATTCAGATCCGTGTCACACTCTGTCTGATTCAGATCCGTGTCGCACTGTGTCTGATTCAGATCAGTGTCGCACTGTGTCCGATTAAGATCCGTGTCGCACTGTGATTCCGATCAATGTCGCACTGTGACTGATTCAGATCCATGTCGCACTGTGTGTGATTCAGATCCGTGAAGCACTGTGTCTGATTCAGATCAATGTCACAGTGTTTCTGATTCAGATCCTTGTCACACTCTGTCTGATTCAGATCAGTGTCGCACTGTGTCGTATTCTGATCCGTGTCGCACTGTGTCTGATTCAGATCCGTGTCGCACTGTGTCGTATTCTGATCCGTGTCGCACTGTGCCTGATTCAGATCCGTGTCGCACTGTGTCTGATTCAGATCAGTGTAGCATTCTGTCTGATTCAGATCAGTGTCGCACACTGTCTGACTCAGATCCGTGTCACACTGTGTCTGATTCAGATCCGTGTCGCACTGTGTCTGATTCAGATTCGTGTCGCACTGTGTCCTATTCTAATCAGTGTCGCACTGTGTCCGATTCAGATCAATATCGCACTGTATCCAATTCAGATCAGTGTCACACTGTGTCCGATTGAGATCAGTGTCGCACTGTGTCCGATTCAGATCACTGTCGGACTGTGTCCGATTCAGGTCACTGTCGCACTGTGTCTGATTCAGATCAGTATCCCAATGTATCTGATTCATATCATTGTTGTACTGTGACTGATTCAGATCAGTATCCCAATATGCCTGATTCATATCTGTGTCGTACTGTGTCTGATTCAGATCAGTCTCCCAATGTGTCTGATTCATATCATTGTTGTACTGTGTCTGATTCAGATAAGTGTCGCACTGTGTCCGTTTCTGATCAGTGTCGCACTGTGTCTTATTCCGGTCAGTGTCGCACTGTGTCTTATTCCTATCAGTGTCGCACTTTGCCTGATTCAGATAAGTGTCGCACTGTGTCTGATTCAGATCAGTGTCCCACACTTCCTGATTCAGATCAGTGTCGCACACTTTCTGATTCAGATCCGTGTCGCACTGTGTCTGATTCAGATCAGTGTAGCTCTCTGTCTGATTCAGATCAGTGTCGCACACTGTCTGATTCAGATCCGTGTCGCACTGTGTCTGATTCAGATCAGTGTCGCACTGTGCTTGATTCATACCCGTGACATACCGTGTGTGATTCAGATCCGTGTCGCACTGTGTCTGATTCAGATCCGTGTCACACTGTGTCTGATTCAGATACGTGTCACGCTGTGTCTGATTCAGATCCGTGTCACACTGTGGCTGATTCAGATCCATGTCACGCTGTGTCTGATTCAGATCCATGTCACGCTGTATCTGATTCAGATCCATGTCACGATGTGTCTGATTCAGATCCATGTCATGCTGTGTCTGATTTAGATTCGTGTTACATTATGCCTTATTCAGATTCGTTCACATTGTGACTTATTCATATCAGTGTCGCATTGTGTCTGATTCAGCTCCGTGTCACATTATGTCTTATTCAGATCCATGTTTCACTGTGATAAAAACAAAAAAACTGCGGATGCTGGAAATCCAAAACAAAAACAGAATTACCTGGAAAAACTCAGCAGGTCTGGCAGCATCGGCGGAGAAGATAAGAGTTGACGTTTCGAGTCCTCATGACCCTGTGTCTGATTCAGCTCCGTGTCACATTATGTCTTATTCAGATCCGTGTCACACTGTGTCTGATTCAGATCCGTGTCGCAATGTGTGTGATTCAAATCCGTGACGCACTGTGTCTGATTCAGATCTGTGTTGCACTGCGTCTGATTCAGATCCGTTTTGCACTGTGTCCTATTCAAATCAGTGTCGCACTGTGTCCGATTCAGATCAATGTCGCACTGTATCCGATTCAGATCAGTGTCACACTGTGTCCGATTGAGATCAGTGTCGCACTGTGTCCGATTCAGATTACTGTCAGACTGTGTCCGATTCAGATCACTATCGCACTGTGTCTGATTCAGATCAGTATCCCAATGTATCTGATTCATATCATTGTTGTACTGTGTCTGATTCAGAACAGTATCCCAATGTGCCTGATTCATATCTGTGTCGTACTGTGTCTGATTCAGATCAGTCTCCCAATGTGTCTGATTCATAACATTGTTGTACTGTGTCTGATTCAGATAAGTGTCGCACTGTGTCCGTTTCTGATCAGTGTCGCACTGTGTCTTATTCCGATCAGTGTCGAACTGTGTCTTATTCCGATCAGTGTCGCACTGTGCCTGATTCAGATAAGTGTCGCACTGTGTCTGATTCAGATCAGTGTCCCACACTTTCTGATTCAGATCAATGTCGCACACTTTCTGATTCAGATCCGTGTCGCACTGTGTCTGATTCAGATCAGTGTAGCTCTCTGTCTGATTCAGATCAGTGTCGCACACTGTCTGATAGAGATCCGTGTCGCACTGTGTCTGATTCAGATCAGTGTCGCACTGTGCTTGATTCAGACCCGTGACGTACCGTGTGTGATTCAGATCCGTGTTGCACTGTGTCTGATTCAGATCCGTGTCACACTGTTTCTGATTCAGATACGTGTCACGCTGTGTCTGATTCAGATCCGTGTCACACTGTGGCTGATTCAGATCCATGTCACGCTGTGTCTGATTCAGATCCATGTCACGCTGTATCTGATTCAGATCCATGTCACGATGTGTCTGATTCAGATCCATGTCATGCTTGTCTGATTTAGATTCGTGTTACATTATGCCTTATTCAGATTCGTGTCACATTGTGACTTATTCATATCAGTGTCGCATTGTGTCTGATTCAGCTCCGTGTCACATTATGTCTTATTCAGATCCATGTTTCACTGTGTCTGATTCAACTCCGTGTCACATTATGTCTTATTCAGATCCGTGTCACACTGTGTCTGATTCAGATCCGTGTCGCAATGTGTGTGATTCAAATCCGTGACGCACTGTGTCTGATTCAGATCTGTGTTGCACTGCGTCTGATTCAGATCCGTTTTGCACTGTGTCCTATTCAAATCAGTGTCGCAATGTGTCCGATTCAGATCAATGTTGCACTGTATCCGATTCAGATCAGTGTCACACTGTGTCCGATTGAGATCATTGTCGCACTGTGTCCGATTCAGATCACTGTCGGACTGTGTCCGATTCAGATCACTTTCGCACTGTGTCTGATTCAGATCAGTATCCCAATGTATCTGATTCATATAATTGTTGTACTGTGTCTGATTCAGATCAGTATCCCAATGTGCCTGATTCAGATCCGTGTCACACTGTGTCTGATTAAGAGTCCTGTCACGCTGTGTATGATTCAGATCCGTGTCACACTGTGGCTGATTCAGATCCATGTCACACTGTTTCTGATTCAGATCCATGTCACGCTGTGTCTGATTCAGATCCATGTCACGATGTGTCTGATTCAGATCCATGTCATGCTTGTCTGATTTAGATTCGTGTTACATTAAGCCTTATTCAGATTCGGGTCACATTGTGACTTATTCATACCAGTGTCGCATTGTGTCTGATTCAGCTCCGTGTCACATTATGTCTTATTCAGATCCGTGTCACACTGTGTCTGATTCAGATCCGTGTCGCAATGTGTGTGATTCAAATCCGTGACGCACTGTGTCTGATTCAGTTCTGTGTTGCACTGCGTCTGATTCAGATCCGTTTTGCACTGTGTCCTATTCAAATCAGTGTCGCACTGTGTCCGATTCAGATCAATGTCGCACTGTATCCGATTCAGATCAATGTCACACTGTGTCCGATTGAGATCATTGTCGCACTGTGTCCGATTCAGATCAGTATCCCAATGTATCTGATTCATATCATTGTTGTACTGTGTCTGATTCAGATCAGTATCCCAATGTGCCTGATTCATATCTGTGTCATACTGTGTCTGATTCAGATCAGTCTCCCAATGTGTCTGATTCATAACATTTTTATACTGTGTCTGATTCAGATAAGTGTCGCACTGTGTCCGTTTCTGATCAGTGTCGCACTGTGTCTTATACCGATCAGTGTCGCACTGTGTCTTATTCCGATCAGTGTCGCACTGTGCCTGATTCAGATAAGTGTCGCACTGTGTCTGATTCAGATCAGTGTCCCACACTTTCTGATTCAGATCAATGTCGCACACTTTCTGATTCAGATCCGTGTCACACTGTGTCTGATTCAGATCAGTGTAGCTCTCTGTCTGATTCAGATCAGTGTCGCACACTGTCTGATTCAGATCTGTGTCGCACTGTGTCTGATTCAGATCAGTGTCGCACTGTGCCTGATTCAGACCCATGACGTACCGTGTGTGATTCAGATCCGTGTCGCACTGTGTCTGATTCAGATCCGTGTCACACTGTGTCTGATTCAGATACGTGTCACGCTATGTCTGATTCAGATCCGTGTCACACTGTGGCTGATTCAGATCCATGTCACACTGTGTCTGATTCAGATCCATGTCACGCTGTATCTGATTCAGATCCATGTCACGATGTGTGATTCAGATCCATGTCATGCTGTGTCTGATTTAGATTCGTGTTACATTATGCCTTATTCAGATTCTTGTCACATTGTGACTTATTCATATCAGTGTCGCATTGTGTCTGATTCAGCTCCGTGTCACATTATGTCTTATTCAGATCCATGTTTCACTGTGTCTGATTCAGCTCCGTGTCACATTATGTCTTATTCAGATCCGTGTCACACTGTGTCTGATTCAGATCAGTGTCGCACTGTGTCTGATTCAGATCCGTGTCACACTGTGGCTGATTCAGATCCATGTCACGCTGTGTCTGATTCAGATCCATGTCACGCTGTATCTGATTCAGATCCATGTCACGATGTGTCTGATTCAGATCCATGTCATGCTTGTCTGATTTAGATTCGTGTTACATTATGCCTTATTCAGATTCGTGTCACATTGTGACTTATTCATATCAGTGTCGCGTTGTGTCTGATTCAGCTCCGTGTCACATAATGTCTTATTCAGATCCATTTTTCACTGTGTCTGATTCATCTCCGTGTCACATTATGTCTTATTCAGATCCGTGTCGCACTGTCTGATTCAGATCAGTGTCGCACTGTGTCTGATTCAGATCTGTGTCACACTGTGTCTGATTCAGTTCCATGTCACGCTGTGTCGGTATCAGATCCATGTCGCACTGTGTCTGACTCGGATCAGTGTCGCACGGTGTCTGATTCAGATCCATGTCGCACGGTGTCTGATTCAGACCCGTGTCGCACCGTTTCTGATTCAGATCCGTGTTGCACTGAGTCTGAATCGGATCAGTGTTGCTCTGTGTCATATTCGGATCAGTGTCGCATGGTGTCTGCTTTGGATCCATGTCGCACTCTGATTCAGATCAGTGTCACACTGTGTCCGATTAAGATCCGTGTCGCACTGTGATTCAGATCAATGTCGCACTGTATCTGATTCAGATCCGTGTCGCACTGTGTGTGATTCAGATCAGTGTAACACTCTGATTCAGATCAGTGTCGCACACTGTCTGATTCAGATCCGTATCACACTCTGTCTGATTCAGATCCGTTTCGCACTGTGTCTGATTCCGATTCGTGTCGCACTGTGTCCTATTCTAATCAGTGTCGCACTGTGTCTGATTCAGATCAATATCGCACTGTATCCAATTCAGATCAGTGTCACACTGTGTCCGATTGAGATCAGTGTCGCACTGTGTCCGATTCAGATCACTGTCGCACTGTGTCCGATTCAGATCACTGTCGCACTGTTTCTGATTCAGATCAGTATCCCAATGTGCCTGATTAATATCGGTGTCGTATTGTGTCTGATTCAGATCAGTCTCCCAATGTGTCTGATTCATAACATTGTTGTACTGTGTCTGATTCAGATAAGTGTCGCACTGTGTCCGTTTCTGATCAGTGTCGCACTGTGTCCGTTTCTGATCAGTGTCGCACTGTGTCTTATTCCGATCAGTGTCGCACTGTGTCTTATTCCGATCAGTGTCGCACTGTGCCTGATTCAGATCAGTGTCGCACTGTGTCTGATTCAGATCAGTGTCCCACACTTTCTGATTCAGATCAGTGTCGCACTGTGTCTGATTCAGATCAGTGTCGCACTGTGTCTGATTCAGATCAGTGTCCCACACTTTCTGATTCAGATCAGTGTCGCACACTTTCTGATTCAGATCCGTGTCGCACTGTGACTGATTCAGATCAGTGTAGCTCTCTGTCTGATTCAGGTCAGTGTAGCACTCTGTCTGATTCAGATCCGTGTCGCACACTGTCTGACTCAGATCCGTGTTGCACTGTGTCTGATTCAGATCCGTGTCGCACTGTGTCTGATTCAGATTCGTGTCGCACTGTGTCCTATTCTAATCAGTGTCGCACTGTGTCCGATTCAGATCAATATCGCACTGTATCCGATTCAGATCAGTGTCACACTGTGTCCGATTGATATCAGTGTCGCACTGTGTCCGATTCAGATCACTGTCGGACTGTGTCCGATTCAGATCACTGTCGCACTGTGTCTGATTCAGATCAGTATCCCAATGTATCTGATTCATATCATTGTTGTACTGTGACTGATTCAGATCAGTATCCCAATATGCCTGATTCATAGAGAAAAAAACAAAAAAACTGCGGATGCTGGAAATCCAAAACAAAAACAGAATTACCTGGAAAAACTCAGCAGGTCTGGCAGCATCGGCGGAGAAGAAAAGAGTTGACGTTTCGAGTCCTCATGACCCTTCGACAGAACTTGAGTTCGAGTCCAGGAAAGAGCTGAAATATAAATATAATATATTTCAGCTCTTTCCTGGACTCGAACTCAAGTTCTGTCGAAGGGTCATGAGGACTCGAAACGTCAACTCTTTTCTTCTCCGCCGATGCTGCCAGACCTGCTGAGTTTTTCCAGGTAATTCTGTTTTTGCCTGATTCATATCTGTGTCGTACTGTGTCTGATTCAGATCAGTCTCCCAATGTGTCTGATTCATATCATTGTTGTACTGTGTCTGATTCAGATAAGTGTCGCACTGTGTCCGTTTCCGATCAGTGTCGCACTGTTTCTTATTCCGATCAGTGTCGCACTGTGCCTGATTCAGATGTGTCGCACTGTGTCTGATTCAGATCAGTGTCCCACAGTTTCTGATTCAGATCATTGTCGCACACTTTCTGATTCAGATCCGTGTCGCACTGTGTCTGATTCAGATCAGTGTAGCTCTCTGTCTGGTTCAGATCAGTGTCGCACACTGTCTGATTCAGATCCGTGTCGCACTGTGTCTGATTCAGATCAGTGTCGCACTGTGCTTGATTCAGACCCGTGACATACCGTGTGTGATTCAGATCCGTGTCGCACTGTGTCTGATTCAGATCCGTGTCACACTGTGTCTGATTCAGATACGTGTCACGCTGTGTCTGATTCAGATCCGTGTCACACTGTGGCTGATTCAGATCCATGTCACGCTGTGTCTGATTCAGATCCATGTCACGCTGTATCTGATTCAGATCCATGTCACGATGTGTCTGATTCAGATCCATGTCATGCTGTGTCTGATTTAGATTCGTGTTACATTATGCCTTGTTCAGATACGTTCACATTGTGACTTATTCATATCAGTGTCGCATTGTGTCTGATTCAGCTCCGTGTCACATTATGTCTTATTCAGATCCATGTTTCACTGTGTCTGATTCAGCTCCGTGTCACATTATGTCTTATTCAGATCCGTGTCGCACTGTGTCTGATTCAGATCCGTGTCGCAATGTGTGTGATTCAAATCCGTGACGCACTGTGTCTGATTCAAATCTGTGTTGCACTGCGTCTGATTCAGATCCGTTTTGCCCTGTGTCCTATTCAAATCCGTGTCGCACTGTGTCCGATTCAGATCAATGTCGCACTGTATCCGATTCAGATCAGTGTCACACTGTGTCCGATTGATATCAGTGTCGCACTGTGTCCGATTCAGATTACTGTCGGACTGTGTCCGATTCAGATCACTGTCGCACTGTGTCTGATTCAGATCAGTATCCCAATGTATCTGATTCATATCATTGTTGTACTGTGTCTGATTCAGAACAGTATCCCAATGTGCCTGATTCATATCTGTGTCGTACTGTGTCTGATTCAGATCAGTCTCCCAATGTGTCTGATTCATAACATTGTTGTACTGTGTCTGATTCAGATAAGTGTTGCACTGTGTCCGTTTCTGATCGGTGTCGCACTGTGTCTTATTCCGATCAGTGTCGCACTGTGTCTTATTCCGATCAGTGTCGCACTGTGCCTGATTCAGATAAGTGTCGCACTATGTCTGATTCAGATCAGTGTCCCACACTTTCTGATTCAGATCAATGTCGCACACTTTCTGATTCAGATCCGTGTCGCACTGTGTCTGATTCAGATCAGTGTAGCTCTCTGTCTGATTCAGATCAGTGTCGCACACTGTCTGATTCAGATCCGTGTCGCACTGTGTCTGATTCAGATCAGTGTCGCATTGTGCCTGATTCAGACCCGTGACGTACCGTGTGTGATTCAGATCCGTGTCGCACTGTGTCTGATTCAGATCCGTGTCACACTGTGTCTGATTCAGATACGTGTCACGCTATGTCTGATTCAGATCCGTGTCACACTGTGGCTGATTCAGATCCATGTCACACTGTTTCTGATTCAGATCCATGTCACGCTGTATCTGATTCAGATCCATGTCACGATGTGTGATTCAGATCCATGTCAGGCTTGTCTGATTTAGATTCGTGTTACATTATGCCTTATTCAGATTCTTGTCACATTGTGACTTATTCATATCAGTGTCGCATTGTGTCTGATTCAGCTCCGTGTCACATTATGTCTTATTCAGATCCATGTTTCACTGTGTCTGATTCAGCTCGGTGTCACATTATGTCTTATTCAGATCCGTGTCGCACTGTGTCTGATTCAGATCAGTGTCGCACTGTGTCTGATTCAGATCCGTGTCACACTGTGGCTGATTCAGATCCATGTCACGCTGTGTCTGATTCAGATCCATGTCACGCTGTATCTGATTCAGATCCATGTCACGATGTGTCTGATTCAGATCCATGTCATGCTTGTCTGATTTAGATTCGTGTTTCATTATGCCTTATTCAGATTCGTGTCACATTGTGACTTATTCATATCAGTGTCGCATTGTGTCTGATTCAGCTCCGTGTCACATTATGTCTTATTCAGATCCATTTTTCACTGTGTCTGATTCATCTCCGTGTCACATTATGTCTTATTCAGATCCGTGTCGCACTGTCTGATTCAGATCAGTTTCGCACTGTGTCTGATTCAGATCTGTGTCACACTGTGTCTGATTCACTTCCATGTCACGCTGTGTCGGTATCAGATCCATGTCGCACTGTGTCTGACTCGGATCTGTGTCGCACGGTGTCTGATTCAGATCCATGTCGCACGTTGTCTGATTCAGACCCGTGTCGCACCGTTTCTGATTCAGATCCGTGTTGCACTGTGTCTGAATCGGATCAGTGTTGCACTGTGTCATATTCGGATCAGTGTCGCATGGTGTCTGCTTTGGATCCATGTCGCACTCTGATTCAGATCAGTGTCGCACTGTGTCCGATTAAGATCCGTGTCGCACTGTGATTCAGATCAATGTCGCACTGTATCTGATTCAGATCCGTGTCGCACTGTTTGTGATTCAGATCAGTGTAACACTCTGTCTGATTCAGATCAGTGTCGCACATTGTCTGATTCAGATCCGTATCACACTGTGTCTGATTCAGATCCGTGTCGCGCTGTGTCTGATGCCGATTCGTGTCGCACTGTGTCCTATTCTAATCAGTGTCGCACTGTGTCCGATTCAGATCAATATCGCACTGTATCCAATTCAGATCAGTGTCACACTGTGTCCGATTGAGATCAGTGTCGCACTGTGTCCGATTCAGATCACTGTCGCACTGTGTCCGATTCAGATCACTGTCGCACTGTTTCTGATTCAGATCAGTATCCCAATGTGCCTGATTAATATCGGTGTCGTATTGTGTCTGATTCAGATCAGTCTCCCAGTGTGTCTGATTCATAACATTGTTGTACTGTGTCTGATTCAGATAAGTGTCGCACTGTGTCCGTTTCTGATCAGTGTCGCACTGTGTCCGTTTCTGATCAGTGTCGCACTGTGTCCGTTTCCGATCAGTTTCGCACTGTTTCTTATTCCGATCAGTGTCGCACTGTGCCTGATTCAGATGTGTCGCACTGTGTCTGATTCAGATCAGTGTCCCACACTTTCTGATTCAGATCATTGTCGCACACTTTCTGATTCAGATCCGTGTCGCACTGTGTCTGATTCAGATCAGTGTAGCTCTCTGTCTGGTTCAGATCAGTGTCGCACACTGTCTGATTCAGATCCGTGTCGCACTGTGTCTGATTCAGATCAGTGTCGCACTGTGCTTGATTCAGACCCGTGACATACCGTGTGTGATTCAGATCCGTGTCGCACTGTGTCTGATTCAGATCCGTGTCACACTGTGTCTGATTCAGATACGTGTCACGCTGTGTCTGATTCAGATCCGTGTCACACTGTGGCTGATTCAGATCCATGTCACGCTGTGTCTGATTCAGATCCATGTCACGCTGTATCTGATTCAGATCCATGTCACGATGTGTCTGATTCAGATCCATGTCATGCTGTGTCTGATTTAGATTCGTGTTACATTATGCCTTGTTCAGATACGTTCACATTGTGACTTATTCATATCAGTGTCGCATTGTGTCTGATTCAGCTCCGTGTCACATTATGTCTTATTCAGATCCATGTTTCACTGTGTCTGATTCAGCTCCGTGTCACATTATGTCTTATTCAGATCCGTGTCGCACTGTGTCTGATTCAGATCCGTGTCGCAATGTGTGTGATTCAAATCCGTGACGCACTGTGTCTGATTCAGATCTGTGTTGCACTGCGTCTGATTCAGATCCGTTTTGCCCTGTGTCCTATTCAAATCAGTGTCGCACGGTGTCCGATTCAGACCAATGTCGCACTGTATCCGATTCAGATCAGTGTCACACTGTGTCCGATTGATATCAGTGTCGCACTGTGTCCGATTCAGATTACTGTCGGACTGTGTCCGATTCAGATCACTGTCGCACTGTGTCTGATTCAGATCAGTATCCCAATGTATCTGATTCATATCATTGTTGTACTGTGTCTGATTCAGAACAGTATCCCAATGTGCCTGATTCATATCTGTGTCGTACTGTGTCTGATTCAGATCAGTCTCCCAATGTGTCTGATTCATAACATTGTTGTACTGTGTCTGATTCAGATAAGTGTTGCACTGTGTCCGTTTCTGATCGGTGTCGCACTGTGTCTTATTCCGATCAGTGTCGCACTGTGTCTTATTCCGATCAGTGTCGCACTGTGCCTGATTCAGATAAGTGTCGCACTATGTCTGATTCAGATCAGTGTCCCACACTTTCTGATTCAGATCAATGTCGCACACTTTCTGATTCAGATCCGTGTCGCACTGTGTCTGATTCAGATCAGTGTAGCTCTCTGTCTGATTCAGATCAGTGTCGCACACTGTCTGATTCAGATCCATGTCGCACTGTGTCTGATTCAGATCAGTGTCGCGTTGTGCCTGATTCAGACCCGTGACATACCGTGTGTGATTCAGATCCGTGTCGCACTGTGTCTGATTCAGATCCGTGTCACACTGTGGCTGATTCAGATCCATGTCACACTGTTTCTGATTCAGATCCATGTCACGCTGTATCTGATTCAGATCCATGTCACGATGTGTGATTCAGATCCATGTCAGGCTTGTCTGATTTAGATTCGTGTTACATTATGCCTTATTCAGATTCTTGTCACATTGTGACTTATTCATATCAGTGTCGCATTGTGTCTGATTCAGCTCCGTGTCACATTATGTCTTATTCAGATCCATGTTTCACTGTGTCTGATTCAGCTCGGTGTCACATTATGTCTTATTCAGATCCGTGTCGCACTGTGTCTGATTCAGATCAGTGTCGCACTGTGTCTGATTCAGATCCGTGTCACACTGTGGCTGATTCAGATCCATGTCACGCTGTGTCTGATTCAGATCCATGTCACGCTGTATCTGATTCAGATCCATGTCACGATGTGTCTGATTCAGATCCATGTCATGCTTGTCTGATTTAGATTCGTGTTTCATTATGCCTTATTCAGATTCGTGTCACATTGTGACTTATTCATATCAGTGTCGCATTGTGTCTGATTCAGCTCCGTGTCACATTATGTCTTATTCAGATCCATTTTTCACTGTGTCTGATTCATCTCCGTGTCACATTATGTCTTATTCAGATCCGTGTCGCACTGTCTGATTCAGATCAGTTTCGCACTGTGTCTGATTCAGATCTGTGTCACACTGTGTCTGATTCACTTCCATGTCACGCTGTGTCGTTATCAGATCCATGTCGCACTGTGTCTGACTCGGATCAGTGTCGCACGGTGTCTGATTCAGATCCATGTCGCACGGTGTCTGTTTCAGACCCGTGTCGCACCGTTTCTGATTCAGATCCGTGTTGCACTGTGTCTGAATCGGATCAGTGTTGCACTGTGTCATATTCGGATCAGTGTCGCATGGTGTCTGCTTTGGATCCATGTCGCACTCTGATTCAGATCAGTGTCGCACTGTGTCCGATTAAGATCCGTGTCGCACTGTGATTCAGATCAATGTCGCACTGTATCTGATTCAGATCCGTGTCGCACTGTTTGTGATTCAGATCAGTGTAACACTCTGTCTGATTCAGATCAGTGTCGCACATTGTCTGATTCAGATCCGTATCACACTGTGTCTGATTCAGATCCGTGTCGCGCTGTGTCTGATGCCGATTCGTGTCGCACTGTGTCCTATTCTAATCAGTGTCGCACTGTGTCCGATTCAGATCAATATCGCACTGTATCCAATTCAGATCAGTGTCACACTGTGTCCGATTGAGATCAGTGTCGCACTGTGTCCGATTCAGATCACTGTCGCACTGTGTCCGATTCAGATCACTGTCGCACTGTTTCTGATTCAGATCAGTATCCCAATGTGCCTGATTAATATCGGTGTCGTATTGTGTCTGATTCAGATCAGTCTCCCAGTGTGTCTGATTCATAACATTGTTGTACTGTGTCTGATTCAGATAAGTGTCGCACTGTGTCCGTTTCTGATCAGTGTCGCACTGTGTCTTATTCCGATCAGTGTCGCACTGTGTCTTATTCCGATCAGTGTCGCACTGTGCCTGATTCAGATCAGTGTCGCACTGTGTCCGATTCAGATCAATGTCGCACTGTATCCGATTCAGATCAATGTCACACTGTGTCCGATTGAGATCATTGTCGCACTGTGTCCGATTCAGATCAGTATCCCAATGTATCTGATTCATATCATTGTTGTACTGTGTCTGATTCAGATCAGTATCCCAATGTGCCTGATTCATATCTGTGTCATACTGTGTCTGATTCAGATCAGTCTCCCAATGTGTCTGATTCATAACATTTTTATACTGTGTCTGATTCAGATAAGTGTCGCACTGTGTCCGTTTCTGATCAGTGTCGCACTGTGTCTTATACCGATCAGTGTCGCACTGTGTCTTATTCCGATCAGTGTCGCACTGTGCCTGATTCAGATAAGTGTCGCACTGTGTCTGATTCAGATCAGTGTCCCACACTTTCTGATTCAGATCAATGTCGCACACTTTCTGATTCAGATCCGTGTCACACTGTGTCTGATTCAGATCAGTGTAGCTCTCTGTCTGATTCAGATCAGTGTCGCACACTGTCTGATTCAGATCTGTGTCGCACTGTGTCTGATTCAGATCAGTGTCGCACTGTGCCTGATTCAGACCCATGACGTACCGTGTGTGATTCAGATCCGTGTCGCACTGTGTCTGATTCAGATCCGTGTCACACTGTGTCTGATTCAGATACGTGTCACGCTATGTCTGATTCAGATCCGTGTCACACTGTGGCTGATTCAGATCCATGTCACACTGTGTCTGATTCAGATCCATGTCACGCTGTATCTGATTCAGATCCATGTCACGATGTGTGATTCAGATCCATGTCATGCTTTTCTGATTTAGATTCGTGTTACATTATGCCTTATTCAGATTCTTGTCACATTGTGACTTATTCATATCAGTGTCGCATTGTGTCTGATTCAGCTCCGTGTCACATTATGTCTTATTCAGATCCATGTTTCACTGTGTCTGATTCAGCTCCGTGTCACATTATGTCTTATTCAGATCCGTGTCGCACTGTGTCTGATTCAGATCAGTGTCGCACTGTGTCTGATTCAGATCCGTGTCACACTGTGTCTGATTCATCTCCGTGTCACATTATGTCTTATTCAGATCCGTGTCGCACTGTCTGATTCAGATCAGTGTCGCACTGTGTCTGATTCAGATCTGTGTCACACTGTGTCTGATTCAGTTCCATGTCACGCTGTGTCGGTATCAGATCCATGTCGCACTGTGTCTGACTCGGATCAGTGTCGCACGGTGTCTGATTCAGATCCATGTCGCACGGTGTCTGATTCAGACCCATGTCGCACCGTTTCTGATTCAGATCCGTGTTGCACTGTGTCTGAATCGGATCAGTGTTGCTCTGTGTCATATTCGGATCAGTGTCGCATGGTGTCTGCTTTGGATCCATGTCGCACTCTGATTCAGATCAGTGTCACACTGTGTCCGATTAAGATCCGTGTCGCACTGTGATTCAGATCAATGTCGCACTGTATCTGATTCAGATCCGTGTCGCACTGTGTGTGATTCAGATCAGTGTAACACTCTGTCTGATTCAGATCAGTGTCGCACACTGTCTGATTCAGATCCGTATCACAATGTGTCTGATTCAGATCCGTTTCGCACTGTGTCTGATTCCGATTCGTGTCGCACTGTGTCCTATTCTAATCAGTGTCGCACTGTGTCCGATTCAGATCAATATCGCACTGTATCCAATTCAGATCAGTGTCACACTGTGTCCGATTGAGATCAGTGTCGCACTGTGTCCGATTCAGATCACTGTCGCACTGTGTCCGATTCAGATCACAGTCGCACTGTTTCTGATTCAGATCAGTATCCCAATGTGCCTGATTAATATCGGTGTCGTATTGTGTCTGATTCAGATCAGTCTCCCAATGTGTCTGATTCATAACATTGTTGTACTGTGTCTGATTCAGATAAGTGTCGCACTGTGTCCGTTTCTGATCAGTGTCGCACTGTGTCCGTTTCTGATCAGTGTCGCACTGTGTCTTATTCCGATCAGTGTCGCACTGTGTCTTATTCCGATCAGTGTCGCACTGTGCCTGATTCAGATCAGTGTCGCACTGTGTCTGATTCAGATCAGTGTCCCACACTTTCTGATTCAGATCAGTGTCGCACTGTGTCTGATTCAGATCAGTGTCGCACTGTGTCTGATTCAGATCAGTGTCCCACACTTTCTGATTCAGATCAGTGTCGCACACTTTCTGATTCAGATCCGTGTCGCACTGTGACTGATTCAGATCAGTGTAGCTCTCTGTCTGGTTCAGATCAGTGTCGCACACTGTCTGATTCAGATCCGTGTCGCACTGTGTCTGATTCAGATCAGTGTCGCACTGTGCTTGATTCAGACCCGTGACATACCGTGTGTGATTCAGATCCGTGTCGCACTGTGTCTGATTCAGATCCGTGTCACACTGTGTCTGATTCAGATACGTGTCACGCTGTGTCTGATTCAGATCCGTGTCACACTGTGGCTGATTCAGATCCATGTCACGCTGTGTCTGATTCAGATCCATGTCACGCTGTATCTGATTCAGATCCATGTCACGATGTGTCTGATTCAGATCCATGTCATGCTGTGTCTGATTTAGATTCGTGTTACATTATGCCTTGTTCAGATACGTTCACATTGTGACTTATTCATATCAGTGTCGCATTGTGTCTGATTCAGCTCCGTGTCACATTATGTCTTATTCAGATCCATGTTTCACTGTGTCTGATTCAGCTCCGTGTCACATTATGTCTTATTCAGATCCGTGTCGCACTGTGTCTGATTCAGATCCGTGTCGCAATGTGTGTGATTCAAATCCGTGACGCACTGTGTCTGATTCAAATCTGTGTTGCACTGCGTCTGATTCAGATCCGTTTTGCCCTGTGTCCTATTCAAATCCGTGTCGCACTGTGTCCGATTCAGATCAATGTCGCACTGTATCCGATTCAGATCAGTGTCACACTGTGTCCGATTGATATCAGTGTCGCACTGTGTCCGATTCAGATTACTGTCGGACTGTGTCCGATTCAGATCACTGTCGCACTGTGTCTGATTCAGATCAGTATCCCAATGTATCTGATTCATATCATTGTTGTACTGTGTCTGATTCAGAACAGTATCCCAATGTGCCTGATTCATATCTGTGTCGTACTGTGTCTGATTCAGATCAGTCTCCCAATGTGTCTGATTCATAACATTGTTGTACTGTGTCTGATTCAGATAAGTGTTGCACTGTGTCCGTTTCTGATCGGTGTCGCACTGTGTCTTATTCCGATCAGTGTCGCACTGTGTCTTATTCCGATCAGTGTCGCACTGTGCCTGATTCAGATAAGTGTCGCACTATGTCTGATTCAGATCAGTGTCCCACACTTTCTGATTCAGATCAATGTCGCACACTTTCTGATTCAGATCCGTGTCGCACTGTGTCTGATTCAGATCAGTGTAGCTCTCTGTCTGATTCAGATCAGTGTCGCACACTGTCTGATTCAGATCCGTGTCGCACTGTGTCTGATTCAGATCAGTGTCGCATTGTGCCTGATTCAGACCCGTGACGTACCGTGTGTGATTCAGATCCGTGTCGCACTGTGTCTGATTCAGATCCGTGTCACACTGTGTCTGATTCAGATACGTGTCACGCTATGTCTGATTCAGATCCGTGTCACACTGTGGCTGATTCAGATCCATGTCACACTGTTTCTGATTCAGATCCATGTCACGCTGTATCTGATTCAGATCCATGTCACGATGTGTGATTCAGATCCATGTCAGGCTTGTCTGATTTAGATTCGTGTTACATTATGCCTTATTCAGATTCTTGTCACATTGTGACTTATTCATATCAGTGTCGCATTGTGTCTGATTCAGCTCCGTGTCACATTATGTCTTATTCAGATCCATGTTTCACTGTGTCTGATTCAGCTCGGTGTCACATTATGTCTTATTCAGATCCGTGTCGCACTGTGTCTGATTCAGATCAGTGTCGCACTGTGTCTGATTCAGATCCGTGTCACACTGTGGCTGATTCAGATCCATGTCACGCTGTGTCTGATTCAGATCCATGTCACGCTGTATCTGATTCAGATCCATGTCACGATGTGTCTGATTCAGATCCATGTCATGCTTGTCTGATTTAGATTCGTGTTTCATTATGCCTTATTCAGATTCGTGTCACATTGTGACTTATTCATATCAGTGTCGCATTGTGTCTGATTCAGCTCCGTGTCACATTATGTCTTATTCAGATCCATTTTTCACTGTGTCTGATTCATCTCCGTGTCACATTATGTCTTATTCAGATCCGTGTCGCACTGTCTGATTCAGATCAGTTTCGCACTGTGTCTGATTCAGATCTGTGTCACACTGTGTCTGATTCACTTCCATGTCACGCTGTGTCGGTATCAGATCCATGTCGCACTGTGTCTGACTCGGATCTGTGTCGCACGGTGTCTGATTCAGATCCATGTCGCACGTTGTCTGATTCAGACCCGTGTCGCACCGTTTCTGATTCAGATCCGTGTTGCACTGTGTCTGAATCGGATCAGTATTGCACTGTGTCATATTCGGATCAGTGTCGCATGGTGTCTGCTTTGGATCCATGTCGCACTCTGATTCAGATCAGTGTCGCACTGTGTCCGATTAAGATCCGTGTCGCACTGTGATTCAGATCAATGTCGCACTGTATCTGATTCAGATCCGTGTCGCACTGTTTGTGATTCAGATCAGTGTAACACTCTGTCTGATTCAGATCAGTGTCGCACATTGTCTGATTCAGATCCGTATCACACTGTGTCTGATTCAGATCCGTGTCGCGCTGTGTCTGATGCCGATTCGTGTCGCACTGTGTCCTATTCTAATCAGTGTCGCACTGTGTCCGATTCAGATCAATATCGCACTGTATCCAATTCAGATCAGTGTCACACTGTGTCCGATTGAGATCAGTGTCGCACTGTGTCCGATTCAGATCACTGTCGCACTGTGTCCGATTCAGATCACTGTCGCACTGTTTCTGATTCAGATCAGTATCCCAATGTGCCTGATTAATATCGGTGTCGTATTGTGTCTGATTCAGATCAGTCTCCCAGTGTGTCTGATTCATAACATTGTTGTACTGTGTCTGATTCAGATAAGTGTCGCACTGTGTCCGTTTCTGATCAGTGTCGCACTGTGTCCGTTTCTGATCAGTGTCGCACTGTGTCCGTTTCCGATCAGTTTCGCACTGTTTCTTATTCCGATCAGTGTCGCACTGTGCCTGATTCAGATGTGTCGCACTGTGTCTGATTCAGATCAGTGTCCCACACTTTCTGATTCAGATCATTGTCGCACACTTTCTGATTCAGATCCGTGTCGCACTGTGTCTGATTCAGATCAGTGTAGCTCTCTGTCTGGTTCAGATCAGTGTCGCACACTGTCTGATTCAGATCCGTGTCGCACTGTGTCTGATTCAGATCAGTGTCGCACTGTGCTTGATTCAGACCCGTGACATACCGTGTGTGATTCAGATCCGTGTCGCACTGTGTCTGATTCAGATCCGTGTCACACTGTGTCTGATTCAGATACGTGTCACGCTGTGTCTGATTCAGATCCGTGTCACACTGTGGCTGATTCAGATCCATGTCACGCTGTGTCTGATTCAGATCCATGTCACGCTGTATCTGATTCAGATCCATGTCACGATGTGTCTGATTCAGATCCATGTCATGCTGTGTCTGATTTAGATTCGTGTTACATTATGCCTTGTTCAGATACGTTCACATTGTGACTTATTCATATCAGTGTCGCATTGTGTCTGATTCAGCTCCGTGTCACATTATGTCTTATTCAGATCCATGTTTCACTGTGTCTGATTCAGCTCCGTGTCACATTATGTCTTATTCAGATCCGTGTCGCACTGTGTCTGATTCAGATCCGTGTCGCAATGTGTGTGATTCAAATCCGTGACGCACTGTGTCTGATTCAGATCTGTGTTGCACTGCGTCTGATTCAGATCCGTTTTGCCCTGTGTCCTATTCAAATCAGTGTCGCACGGTGTCCGATTCAGACCAATGTCGCACTGTATCCGATTCAGATCAGTGTCACACTGTGTCCGATTGATATCAGTGTCGCACTGTGTCCGATTCAGATTACTGTCGGACTGTGTCCGATTCAGATCACTGTCGCACTGTGTCTGATTCAGATCAGTATCCCAATGTATCTGATTCATATCATTGTTGTACTGTGTCTGATTCAGAACAGTATCCTAATGTGCCTGATTCATATCTGTGTCGTACTGTGTCTGATTCAGATCAGTCTCCCAATGTGTCTGATTCATAACATTGTTGTACTGTGTCTGATTCAGATAAGTGTTGCACTGTGTCCGTTTCTGATCGGTGTCGCACTGTGTCTTATTCCGATCAGTGTCGCACTGTGTCTTATTCCGATCAGTGTCGCACTGTGCCTGATTCAGATAAGTGTCGCACTATGTCTGATTCAGATCAGTGTCCCACACTTTCTGATTCAGATCAATGTCGCACACTTTCTGATTCAGATCCGTGTCGCACTGTGTCTGATTCAGATCAGTGTAGCTCTCTGTCTGATTCAGATCAGTGTCGCACACTGTCTGATTCAGATCCATGTCGCACTGTGTCTGATTCAGATCAGTGTCGCGTTGTGCCTGATTCAGACCCGTGACATACCGTGTGTGATTCAGATCCGTGTCGCACTGTGTCTGATTCAGATCCGTGTCACACTGTGGCTGATTCAGATCCATGTCACACTGTTTCTGATTCAGATCCATGTCACGCTGTATCTGATTCAGATCCATGTCACGATGTGTGATTCAGATCCATGTCAGGCTTGTCTGATTTAGATTCGTGTTACATTATGCCTTATTCAGATTCTTGTCACATTGTGACTTATTCATATCAGTGTCGCATTGTGTCTGATTCAGCTCCGTGTCACATTATGTCTTATTCAGATCCATGTTTCACTGTGTCTGATTCAGCTCGGTGTCACATTATGTCTTATTCAGATCCGTGTCGCACTGTGTCTGATTCAGATCAGTGTCGCACTGTGTCTGATTCAGATCCGTGTCACACTGTGGCTGATTCAGATCCATGTCACGCTGTGTCTGATTCAGATCCATGTCACGCTGTATCTGATTCAGATCCATGTCACGATGTGTCTGATTCAGATCCATGTCATGCTTGTCTGATTTAGATTCGTGTTTCATTATGCCTTATTCAGATTCGTGTCACATTGTGACTTATTCATATCAGTGTCGCATTGTGTCTGATTCAGCTCCGTGTCACATTATGTCTTATTCAGATCCATTTTTCACTGTGTCTGATTCATCTCCGTGTCACATTATGTCTTATTCAGATCCGTGTCGCACTGTCTGATTCAGATCAGTTTCGCACTGTGTCTGATTCAGATCTGTGTCACACTGTGTCTGATTCACTTCCATGTCACGCTGTGTCGTTATCAGATCCATGTCGCACTGTGTCTGACTCGGATCAGTGTCGCACGGTGTCTGATTCAGATCCATGTCGCACGGTGTCTGTTTCAGACCCGTGTCGCACCGTTTCTGATTCAGATCCGTGTTGCACTGTGTCTGAATCGGATCAGTGTTGCACTGTGTCATATTCGGATCAGTGTCGCATGGTGTCTGCTTTGGATCCATGTCGCACTCTGATTCAGATCAGTGTCGCACTGTGTCCGATTAAGATCCGTGTCGCACTGTGATTCAGATCAATGTCGCACTGTATCTGATTCAGATCCGTGTCGCACTGTTTGTGATTCAGATCAGTGTAACACTCTGTCTGATTCAGATCAGTGTCGCACATTGTCTGATTCAGATCCGTATCACACTGTGTCTGATTCAGATCCGTGTCGCGCTGTGTCTGATGCCGATTCGTGTCGCACTGTGTCCTATTCTAATCAGTGTCGCACTGTGTCCGATTCAGATCAATATCGCACTGTATCCAATTCAGATCAGTGTCACACTGTGTCCGATTGAGATCAGTGTCGCACTGTGTCCGATTCAGATCACTGTCGCACTGTGTCCGATTCAGATCACTGTCGCACTGTTTCTGATTCAGATCAGTATCCCAATGTGCCTGATTAATATCGGTGTCGTATTGTGTCTGATTCAGATCAGTCTCCCAGTGTGTCTGATTCATAACATTGTTGTACTGTGTCTGATTCAGATAAGTGTCGCACTGTGTCCGTTTCTGATCAGTGTCGCACTGTGTCTTATTCCGATCAGTGTCGCACTGTGTCTTATTCCGATCAGTGTCGCACTGTGCCTGATTCAGATCAGTGTCGCACTGTGTCCGATTCAGATCAATGTCGCACTGTATCCGATTCAGATCAATGTCACACTGTGTCCGATTGAGATCATTGTCGCACTGTGTCCGATTCAGATCAGTATCCCAATGTATCTGATTCATATCATTGTTGTACTGTGTCTGATTCAGATCAGTATCCCAATGTGCCTGATTCATATCTGTGTCATACTGTGTCTGATTCAGATCAGTCTCCCAATGTGTCTGATTCATAACATTTTTATACTGTGTCTGATTCAGATAAGTGTCGCACTGTGTCCGTTTCTGATCAGTGTCGCACTGTGTCTTATACCGATCAGTGTCGCACTGTGTCTTATTCCGATCAGTGTCGCACTGTGCCTGATTCAGATAAGTGTCGCACTGTGTCTGATTCAGATCAGTGTCCCACACTTTCTGATTCAGATCAATGTCGCACACTTTCTGATTCAGATCCGTGTCACACTGTGTCTGATTCAGATCAGTGTAGCTCTCTGTCTGATTCAGATCAGTGTCGCACACTGTCTGATTCAGATCTGTGTCGCACTGTGTCTGATTCAGATCAGTGTCGCACTGTGCCTGATTCAGACCCATGACGTACCGTGTGTGATTCAGATCCGTGTCGCACTGTGTCTGATTCAGATCCGTGTCACACTGTGTCTGATTCAGATACGTGTCACGCTATGTCTGATTCAGATCCGTGTCACACTGTGGCTGATTCAGATCCATGTCACACTGTGTCTGATTCAGATCCATGTCACGCTGTATCTGATTCAGATCCATGTCACGATGTGTGATTCAGATCCATGTCATGCTTTTCTGATTTAGATTCGTGTTACATTATGCCTTATTCAGATTCTTGTCACATTGTGACTTATTCATATCAGTGTCGCATTGTGTCTGATTCAGCTCCGTGTCACATTATGTCTTATTCAGATCCATGTTTCACTGTGTCTGATTCAGCTCCGTGTCACATTATGTCTTATTCAGATCCGTGTCGCACTGTGTCTGATTCAGATCAGTGTCGCACTGTGTCTGATTCAGATCCGTGTCACACTGTGTCTGATTCATCTCCGTGTCACATTATGTCTTATTCAGATCCGTGTCGCACTGTCTGATTCAGATCAGTGTCGCACTGTGTCTGATTCAGATCTGTGTCACACTGTGTCTGATTCAGTTCCATGTCACGCTGTGTCGGTATCAGATCCATGTCGCACTGTGTCTGACTCGGATCAGTGTCGCACGGTGTCTGATTCAGATCCATGTCGCACGGTGTCTGATTCAGACCCATGTCGCACCGTTTCTGATTCAGATCCGTGTTGCACTGTGTCTGAATCGGATCAGTGTTGCTCTGTGTCATATTCGGATCAGTGTCGCATGGTGTCTGCTTTGGATCCATGTCGCACTCTGATTCAGATCAGTGTCACACTGTGTCCGATTAAGATCCGTGTCGCACTGTGATTCAGATCAATGTCGCACTGTATCTGATTCAGATCCGTGTCGCACTGTGTGTGATTCAGATCAGTGTAACACTCTGTCTGATTCAGATCAGTGTCGCACACTGTCTGATTCAGATCCGTATCACAATGTGTCTGATTCAGATCCGTTTCGCACTGTGTCTGATTCCGATTCGTGTCGCACTGTGTCCTATTCTAATCAGTGTCGCACTGTGTCCGATTCAGATCAATATCGCACTGTATCCAATTCAGATCAGTGTCACACTGTGTCCGATTGAGATCAGTGTCGCACTGTGTCCGATTCAGATCACTGTCGCACTGTGTCCGATTCAGATCACAGTCGCACTGTTTCTGATTCAGATCAGTATCCCAATGTGCCTGATTAATATCGGTGTCGTATTGTGTCTGATTCAGATCAGTCTCCCAATGTGTCTGATTCATAACATTGTTGTACTGTGTCTGATTCAGATAAGTGTCGCACTGTGTCCGTTTCTGATCAGTGTCGCACTGTGTCCGTTTCTGATCAGTGTCGCACTGTGTCTTATTCCGATCAGTGTCGCACTGTGTCTTATTCCGATCAGTGTCGCACTGTGCCTGATTCAGATCAGTGTCGCACTGTGTCTGATTCAGATCAGTGTCCCACACTTTCTGATTCAGATCAGTGTCGCACTGTGTCTGATTCAGATCAGTGTCGCACTGTGTCTGATTCAGATCAGTGTCCCACACTTTCTGATTCAGATCAGTGTCGCACACTTTCTGATTCAGATCCGTGTCGCACTGTGACTGATTCAGATCAGTGTAGCTCTCTGTCTGATTCAGGTCAGTGTAGCACTCTGTCTGATTCAGATCCGTGTCGCACACTGTCTGACTCAGATCCGTGTTGCACTGTGTCTGATTCAGATTCGTGTCGCACTGTGTCCTATTCTAATCAGTGTCGCACTGTGTCCGATTCAGATCAATATCGCACTGTATCCGATTCAGATCAGTGTCACACTGTGTCCGATTGAGATCAGTGTCGCACTGTGTCCGATTCAGATCACTGTCGGACTGTGTCCGATTCAGATCACTGTCGCACTGTGTCTGATTCAGATCAGTATCCCAATGTATCTGATTCATATCATTGCTGTACTGTGACTGATTCAGATCAGTATCCCAATATGCCTGATTCATATCTGTGTCGTACTGTGTCTGATTCAGATCAGTCTCCCAATGTGTCTGATTCATATCATTGTTGTACTGTGTCTGATTCAGATAAGTGTCGCACTGTGTCCGTTTCCGATCAGTGTCGCACTGTTTCTTATTCCGATCAGTGTCGCACTGTGCCTGATTCAGATGTGTCGCACTGTGTCTGATTCAGATCAGTGTCCCACACTTTCTGATTCAGATCATTGTCGCACACTTTCTGATTCAGATCCGTGTCGCACTGTGTCTGATTCAGATCAGTGTAGCTCTCTGTCTGGTTCAGATCAGTGTCGCACACTGTCTGATTCAGATCCGTGTCGCACTGTGTCTGATTCAGATCAGTCTCGCACTGTGCTTGATTCAGACCCGTGACATACCGTGTGTGATTCAGATCCGTGTCGCACTGTGTCTGATTCAGATCCGTGTCACACTGTGTCTGATTCAGATGCGTGTCACGCTGTGTCTGATTCAGATCCGTGTCACACTGTGGCTGATTCAGATCCATGTGACGCTGTGTCTGATTCAGATCCATGTCACGCTGTATCTGATTCAGATCCATGTCACGATGTGTCTGATTCAGATCCATGTCATGCTGTGTCTGATTTAGATTCGTGTTACATTATGCCTTGTTCAGATACGTTCACATTGTGACTTATTCATATCAGTGTCGCATTGTGTCTGATTCAGCTCCGTGTCACATTATGTCTTATTCAGATCCATGTTTCACTGTGTCTGATTCAGCTCCGTGTCACATTATGTCTTATTCAGATCCGTGTCGCACTGTGTCTGATTCAGATCCGTGTCGCAATGTGTGTGATTCAAATCCGTGACGCACTGTGTCTGATTCAGATCTGTGTTGCACTGCGTCTGATTCAGATCCGTTTTGCCCTGTGTCCTATTCAAATCAGTGTCGCACTGTGTCCGATTCAGATCAATGTCGCACTGTATCCGATTCAGATCAGTGTCACACTGTGTCCGATTGATATCAGTGTCGCACTGTGTCCGATTCAGATTACTGTCGGACTGTGTCCGATTCAGATCACTGTCGCACTGTGTCTGATTCAGATCAGTATCCCAATGTATCTGATTCATATCATTGTTGTACTGTGTCTGATTCAGAACAGTATCCCAATGTGCCTGATTCATATCTGTGTCGTACTGTGTCTGATTCAGATCAGTCTCCCAATGTGTCTGATTCATAACATTGTTGTACTGTGTCTGATTCAGATAAGTGTTGCACTGTGTCCGTTTCTGATCGGTGTCGCACTGTGTCTTATTCCAATCAGTGTCGCACTGTGTCTTATTCCGATCAGTGTCGCACTGTGCCTGATTCAGATAAGTGTCGCACTATGTCTGATTCAGATCAGTGTCCCACACTTTCTGATTCAGATCAATGTCGCACACTTTCTGATTCAGATCCGTGTCGCACTGTGTCTGATTCAGATCAGTGTAGCTCTCTGTCTGATTCAGATCAGTGTCGCACACTGTCTGATTCAGATCCGTGTCGCACTGTGTCTGATTCAGATCAGTGTCGCATTGTGCCTGATTCAGACCCGTGACGTACCGTGTGTGATTCAGATCCGTGTCGCACTGTGTCTGATTCAGATCCGTGTCACACTGTGTCTGATTCAGATACGTGTCACGCTATGTCTGATTCAGATCCGTGTCACACTGTGGCTGATTCAGATCCATGTCACACTGTTTCTGATTCAGATCCATGTCACGCTGTATCTGATTCAGATCCATGTCACGATGTGTGATTCAGATCCATGTCAGGCTTGTCTGATTTAGATTCGTGTTACATTATGCCTTATTCAGATTCTTGTCACATTGTGACTTATTCATATCAGTGTTTCACTGTGTCTGATTCAGCTCGGTGTCACATTATGTCTTATTCAGATCCGTGTCGCACTGTGTCTGATTCAGATCAGTGTCGCACTGTGTCTGATTCAGATCCGTGTCACACTGTGGCTGATTCAGATCCATGTCACGCTGTGTCTGATTCAGATCCATGTCACGCTGTATCTGATTCAGATCCATGTCACGATGTGTCTGATTCAGATCCATGTCATGCTTGTCTGATTTAGATTCGTGTTTCATTATGCCTTATTCAGATTCGTGTCACATTGTGACTTATTCATATCAGTGTCGCATTGTGTCTGATTCAGCTCCGTGTCACATTATGTCTTATTCAGATCCATTTTTCACTGTGTCTGATTCATCTCCGTGTCACATTATGTCTTATTCAGATCCGTGTCGCACTGTCTGATTCAGATCAGTTTCGCACTGTGTCTGATTCAGATCTGTGTCACACTGTGTCTGATTCACTTCCATGTCACGCTGTGTCGGTATCAGATCCATGTCGCACTGTGTCTGACTCGGATCTGTGTCGCACGGTGTCTGATTCAGATCCATGTCGCACGTTGTCTGATTCAGACCCGTGTCGCACCGTTTCTGATTCAGATCCGTGTCGCACTGTGTCCTATTCTAATCAGTGTCGCACTGTGTCCGATTCAGATCAATATCGCACTGTATCCGATTCAGATCAGTGTCGCACTGTGTCCGATTGAGATCAGTGTCGTACTGTGTCCGGTTCAGATCACTGTCGGACTGTGTCCGATTCAGATCACTGTCACACTGTGTCTGATTCAGATCAGTATCCCAATGTATCTGATTCATATCATTGTTGTACTGTGACTGATTCAGATCAGTATCCCAATATGCCTGATTCATATCTGTGTCGTACTGTGTCTGATTCAGATCAGTCTCCCAATGTGTCTGATTCATATCATTGTTGTACTGTGTCTGATTCAGATAAGTGTCGCACTGTGTCCGTTTCTGATCAGTGTCGCACTGTGTCTTATTCCGATCAGTGTCGCACTGTGCCTGATTCAGATGTGTCGCACTGTGTCTGATTCAGATCAGTGTCCCACACTTTCTGATTCAGATCAGTGTCGCACACTTTCTGATTCAGATCCGTGTCGCACTGTGTCTGATTCAGATCAGTGTAGCTCTCTGTCTGATTCAGATCAGTGTCGCACACTGTCTGATTCAGATCCGTGTCGCACTGTGTCTGATTCAGATCAGTGTCGCACTGTGCTTGATTCAGACCCGTGACATACCGTGTGTGATTCAGATCCGTGTCGCACTGTGTCTGATTCAGATCCGTGTCACACTGTGTCTGATTCAGATACGTGTCACGCTGTGTCTGATTCAGATCCGTGTCACACTGTGGCTGATTCAGATCCATGTCACGCTGTGTCTGATTCAGATCCATGTCACGCTGTATCTGATTCAGATCCATATCACGATGTGTCTGATTCAGATCCATGTCATGCTTGTCTGATTTAGATTCGTGTTACATTATGCCTTATTCAGATTCGTGTCACATTGTGACTTATTCATATCAGTGTCGCATTGTGTCTGATTCAGCTCCGTGTCACATTATGTCTTATTCAGATCCATTTTTCACTGTGTCTGATTCATCTCCGTGTCACATTATGTCTTATTCAGTTCCGTGTCACACTGTGTCTGATTCAGATCCATGTCACGCTGTGTCTGATTCAGATCCATGTCACACTGTGTCTGCTTCAGATCCATGTCACGCTGTGTCTGATTCAGATCCATGTCACCCTGTTTCTGATTCAGATCCGTGTCACACTGTGTCTGATTCAGATCCGTGTCGCACTGTATCCTATTCAATCAGTTTCGCAATGTGTCCGATTCAGATCAATGTCGCACTGTATCCAATTCAGATCGGTGTCGCACTGTGTCCGATTCAGATCAGTGTCGCACTGTGTCTGATTCAGATCTGTGTCACACTGTGTCTGATTCAGATCCGTGTCACACTGTGTCTGATTCAGATCCGTGGCGCACTGTGTCTGATTCAGTTCCAAGTCCCGCTCTGTCGGATTCAGATCCGTGTCGCACTGTCTGATTCAGATCAGTGTCGGACCGTGTCTGATTCAGATCCGTGTCGCCATGTGTCTGACTCGGATCAGTGTCACCCGGTATCTGATTCAGATCCATGTCGCACCGTGTCTGATTCAGACCCGTGTCGCACCGTTTCTGATTCAGATCCGTGACGCACCGTGTCTAATTCAGATCAGTGTCGCACACTGTCTGACTCAGATCCGTGTCACACTGTGTCTGATTCAGATCCGTGTCGCACTGTGTCTGATTCAGATTCGTGTCGCACTGTGTCCTATTCTAATCAGTGTCGCACTGTGTCCGATTCAGATCAATATCGCACTGTATCCGATTCAGATCAGTGTCACACTGTGTCCGATTGAGATCAGTGTCGCACTGTGTCCAATTCAGATCACTGTCGGACTGTGTCCGATTCAGATCACTGTCGCACTGTGTCTGATTCAGATCAGTATCCCAATGTATCTGATTCATATCATTGTTGTACTGTGACTGATTCAGATCAGTATCCCAATATGCCTGATTCATATCTGTGTCGTACTGTGTCTGATTCAGATCAGTCTCCCGATGTGTCTGATTCATATCATTGTTGTACTGTGTCTGATTCAGATAAGTGTCGCACTGTGTCCGTTTCTGAGCAGTGTTGCACTGTGTCTTATTCCGATCAGTGTCGCACTGTGCCTGATTCAGATGTGTCGCACTGTGTCTGATTCAGATCAGTGTCCCACACTTTCTGATTCAGATCAGTGTCGCACACTTTCTGATTCAGATCCGTGTCGCACTGTGTCTGATTCAGATCAGTGTCGCACTGTGCTTGATTCAGACCCGTGACATACCGTGTGTGATTCAGATCCGTGTCGCACTGTGTCTGATTCAGATCCGTGTCGCACTGTTTCTGATTCAGATCCGTGTCACACTGTTTCTGATTCAGATCCGTGTCGCACTGTGTCTGATTCAGATCCGTTTTGCACTGTTTCCTATTCAAATCAGTGTCGCACTGTGTCCGATTCAGATCAGTGTCGCACTGTATCCGATTCAGATCAGTGTTGCACTATGTCCGATTCAGATCAGTGTCGCACTGTGTCTCATTCAGATCCGTGACGCACTGTGTCTGATTCAGATCCGTGTCACACTGTGTCTGATTCAGATACGTGTCACGCTGTGTCTGATTCAGATCCGTGTCACACTGTGTCTGATTCAGATCCATGTCACGCTGTATCTGATTCAGATCCATGTCACGATGTGTCTGATTCAGATCCATGTCACGCTATATCTGATTCAGATCCATGTCACGATGTGTCTGATTCAGATCCATGTCATGCTTGTCTGATTTAGATTCGTGTTACATTATGCCTTATTCAGATTCGTGTCACATTGTGACTTATTCATATCAGTGTCGCATTGTGTCTGATTCAGCTTCGTGTCACATTATGTCTTATTCAGATCCATGTTTCACTGCGTCTGATTCAGATCAGTGTCGCACTGTGTCGTATTCAGATCCGTGTCGCACTGTGTCTGATTCAGATCCGTGTCGCACTGCATCTGATTCTGATCAATGCAGCACAATGTCTGAAACAGATCAGTGTCGCACACTATCTGATTCAGATCCGTGTCACACTGTTTCTGATTCAGATCCGTGTCGCACTGTGTCTGATTCAGATCCGTTTTGCACTGTGTCCTATTCAAATCAGTGTCGCACTGTGTCCGATTCAGATCAGTGTCGCACTGTGTCGTATTGAGATCCGTGTCGTACTGTGTCTGATTCAGATCCGTGTCGCACTGCATCTGATTCAGATCAATGTAGCACAATGTCTGAAACAGATCAGTGTCGCACGCTATCTGATTCAGATCCGTGTCACACTGTTTCTGATTCAGATCCGTGTCGCACTGTGTCTGATTCAGATCCGTTTTGCACTGTTTCCTATTCAAATCAGTGTCGCACTGTGTCCGATTCAGATCAGTGTCGCACTGTATCCGATTCAGATCAGTGTCGCACTATGTCCGATTCAGATCAGTTTTGCACTGTGTCTGATTCAGACCCGTCTCGCACTGTGTCTGATTCAGATCAGTATCCCAATGTATCTGATTCATATCATTGTTGTACTGTGTCTGATTCAGATCAGTATCCCAATGTATCTGATTCATATCATTGTTGTACCGTGTCTGATTCAGATCAGTATCCCAATGTGCCTGATTCATATCTGTGTCGGATTCAGATCCATGTCGCACTCTCTGATTCAGATCAGGGTCGCACTCTGTCTAATTCAGATCCGTGTCGCACAGTGTCTGACTCGGATCATTGTCGCCCGGTGTCTGATTCAGATCCATGTCGCACTGTGTCTGATTCAGACCCTTGTCGCACGGTGTCTGATTCAGATCCATGTCGCACTGTTTCTGATTCAGACCCGTGTCAGACCGTTTCTGATTCAGATCCGTGACGCACCATGTCTAATTCAGATCAGTGTCTCAACGTGTCTGATTCAGATCACTGTCGCACTGTGCCTGATTCAAAGCCGTGACGCACCGTGTCTGATTCAGTTCCGTGTCCCAATGTGTGTGATTCAGGTCAGTGTCGCAGAGTGTCTGATTCAGGTCAGTGTGGCACTGTGTCTGAATCACCTAAGCGTCTCTCTTTGTCTGATTCACATCCATGTCCCATTGTGTCTGATTCAGATCAGTGTCGCACTGTGTCCGATTCAGATCAGTGTCTCACCGTGTCTGATACAGATCAGTGTCTCAACGTGTCTGATTCAGATCCATGTCGCACTGTGTTTGATTCAGATCCGTGTCGCAATGTGTCCGATTCAGATCATTGTCGCACTGTGTCTGATTCAGATCAGTGTAGCACTCTGTCTGATTCAGATCAGTGTCGCACACTGTCTGACTCAGATCCGTGTCACACTGTGTCTGATTCAGATCCGTGACGCCCTGTGTCTGATTCAGATCCGTGTCGCACTGTGTCTGATTCAGATTCGTGTCGCACTGTGTCTGATTCAGATTCGTGTCACACTGTGTCTGATTCAGATCCGTGTCACACTGTGTCTGATTCAGATCCGTGTCGCACTGTGTCTGATTCAGATTCGTGTCACACTGTGTCCTATTCTAATCAGTGTCGCACTGTGTCCGATTCAGATCAATATCGCACTGTATCCGATTCAGATCAGTGTCACACTGTGTCCGATTGAGATCAGTGTCGCACTGTGTCCGATTCAGATCAGTGTCACACTGTGTCCGATTGAAATCAGTGTCGCACTGTGTCCGGTTCAGATCACTGTCGGACTGTGTCCGATTCAGATCATTGTCACACTGTGTCTGATTCAGATCAGTATCCCAATGTATCTGATTCATATCATTGTTGTACTGTGACTGATTCAGATCAGTATCCCAATATGCCTGATTCATATCTGTGTCGTACTGTGTCTGATTCAGATCAGTCTCCCAATGTGTCTGATTCATATCATTGTTGTACTGTGTCTGATTCAGATCCGTGTTGCACTGTGTCTGAATCGGATCAGTGTTGCTCTGTGTCATATTCGGATCAGTGTCGCATGGTTTCTGCTTTGGATCCATGTCGCACTCTGATTCAGATCAGTGTCACACTGTGTCCGATTAAGATCCGTGTCGTACTGTGATTCAGATCAATGTCGCACTGTATCTGATTCAGATCCGTGTCGCACTGTGTGTGATTCAGATCAGTGTAACACTCTGTCTGATTCAGATCAGTGTCGCACACTGTCTGATTCAGATCCGTATCACACTGTGTCTGATTCAGATCCGTGTCGCACTGTGTCTGATTCCGATTCGTGTCGCACTGTGTCCTATTCTAATCAGTGTCGCACTGTGTCCGATTCAGATCAATATCGCACTGTATCCAATTCAGATCAGTGTCACACTGTGTCCGATTGAGATCAGTGTCGCGCCGTGTCCGATTCAGATCACTGTCGCACTGTGTCCGATTCAGATCACTGTCGCACTGTTTCTGATTCAGATCAGTATCCCAATGTGCCTGATTAATATCGGTGTCGTATTGTGTCTGATTCAGATCAGTCTCCCAATGTGTCTGATTCATAACATTGTTGTACTGTGTCTGATTCAGATAAGTGTCGCACTGTGACCGTTTCTGATCAGTGTCGCACTGTGTCCGTTTCTGATCAGTGTCGCACTGTGTCTTATTCCGATCAGTGTCGCACTGTGTCTTATTCCGATCAGTGTCGCACTGTGCCTGATTCAGATCAGTGTCGCACTGTGTCTGATTCAGATCAGTGTCCCACACTTTCTGATTCAGATCAGTGTCGCACTGTGTCTGATTCAGATCAGTGTCGCACTGTGTCTGATTCAGATCAGTGTCCCACACTTTCTGATTCAGATCAGTGTCGCACACTTTCTGATTCAGATCCGTGTCGCACTGTGACTGATTCAGATCAGTGTAGCTCTCTGTCTGATTCAGGTCAGTGTAGCACTCTGTCTGATTCAGATCCGTGTCGCACACTGTCTGACTCAGATCCGTGTTGCACTGTGTCTGATTCAGATCCGTGTCGCACTGTGTCTGATTCAGATTCGTGTCGCACTGTGTCCTATTCTAATCAGTGTCGCACTGTGTCCGATTCAGATCAATATCGCACTGTATCCGATTCAGATCAGTGTCACACTGTGTCCGATTGATATCAGTGTCGCACTGTGTCCGATTCAGATCACTGTCGGACTGTGTACGATTCAGATCACTGTCGCACTGTGTCTGATTCAGATCAGTATCCCAATGTATCTGATTCATATCATTGTTGTACTGTGACTGATTCAGATCAGTATCCCAATATGCCTGATTCATATTTGTGTCGTACTGTGTCTGATTCAGTTCAGTCTCCCAATGTGTCTGATTCATATCATTGTTGTACTGTGTCTGATTCAGATAAGTGTCGCACTGTGTCCGTTTCCGATCAGTGTCGCACTGTGTCTTATTCTGATCAGTGTCGCACTGTGCCTGATTCAGATGTGTCGCACTGTGTCTGATTCAGATCAGTGTCCCACACTTTCTGATTCAGATCATTGTCGCACACTTTCTGATTCAGATCCGTGTCGCACTGTGTCTGATTCAGATCAGTGTAGCTCTCTGTCTGATTCAGATCAGTGTCGCACACTGTCTGATTCAGATCCGTGTCGCACTGTGTCTGATTCAGATCAGTGTCGCACTGTGCTTGATTCAGACCCGTGACATACCGTGTGTGATTCAGATCCGTGTCGCACTGTGTCTGATTCAGATCCGTGTCACACTGTGTCTGATTCAGATACGTGTCACGCTGTGTCTGATTCAGATCCGTGTCACACTGTGGCTGATTCAGATCCATGTCACGCTGTGTCTGATTCAGATCCATGTCACGCTGTATCTGATTCAGATCCATGTCACGATGTGTCTGATTCAGATCCATGTCATGCTGTGTCTGATTTAGATTCGTGTTACATTATGCCTTATTCAGATACGTTCACATTGTGACTTATTCATATCAGTGTCGCATTGTGTCTGATTCAGCTCCGTGTCACATTATGTCTTATTCAGATCCATGTTTCACTGTGTCTGATTCAACTCCGTGTCACATTATGTCTTATTCAGATCCGTGTGGCACTGTGTCTGATTCAGATCCGTGTCGCAATGTGTGTGATTCAAATCCGTGACGCACTGTGTCTGATTCAGATCTGTGTTGCACTGCGTCTGATTCAGATCCGTTTTGCACTGTGTCCTATTCAAATCAGTGTCGCACTGTGTCCGATTCAGATCAATGTTGCACTGTATCCGATTCAGATCAGTGTCACACTGTGTCCGATTGAGATCAGTGTCGCACTGTGTCCGATTCAGATTACTGTCGGACTGTGTCCGATTCAGATCACTGTCGCACTGTGTCTGATTCAGATCAGTATCCCAATGTATCTGATTCATATCATTGTTGTACTGTGTCTGATTCAGAACAGTATCCCAATGTGCCTGATTCATATCTGTGTCGTACTGTGTCTGATTCAGATCAGTCTCCCGATGTGTCTGATTCATAACATTGTTGTACTGTGTCTGATTCAGATAAGTGTCGCACTGTGTCCGTTTCTGATCGGTGTCGCACTGTGTCTTATTCCGATCAGTGTCGCACTGTGTATTATTCCGATCAGTGTCGCACTGTGCCTGATTCAGATAAGTGTCGCACTGTGTCTGATTCAGATCAGTGTCCCACACTTTCTGATTCAGATCAGTGTCCCACACTTTCTGATTCAGATCAATGTCGCACACTTTCTGATTCAGATACGTGTCACGCTATGTCTGATTCAGATCAGTGTCACACTGTGGCTGATTCAGATCCATGTCACACTGTGTCTGATTCAGATCCATGTCACGCTGTATCTGATTCAGATCCATGTCACGATGTGTGATTCAGATCCATGTCATGCTTGTCTGATTTAGATTCGTGTTACATTATGCCTTATTCAGATTCTTGTCACATTGTGACTTATTCATATCAGTGTCGCATTTTGTCTGATTCAGCTCCGTGTCACATTATGTCTTATTCAGATCCATGTTTCACTGTGTCTGATTCAGATCAGTGTCGCACTGTGTCTGATTCAGATCCGTGTCACACTGTGGCTGATTCAGATCCATGTCACGCTGTGTCTGATTCAGATCCATGTCACGCTGTATCTGATTCAGATCCATGTCACGATGTGTCTGATTCAGATCCATGTCATGCTTGTCTGATTTAGATTCGTGTTTCATTATTCCTTATTCAGATTCGTGTCACATTGTGACTTATTCATATCAGTGTCGCATTGTGTCTGATTCAGCTCCGTGTCACATAATGTCTTATTCAGATCCATTTTTCACTGTGTCTGATTCATCTCCGTGTCACATTATGTCTTATTCAGATCCGTGTCGCACTGTCTGATTCAGATCAATGTCGCACTGTATCTGATTCAGATCCATGTCGCACTGTTTGTGATTCAGATCAGTGTAACACTCTGTCTGATTCAGATCAGTGTCGCACACTGTCTGATTCAGATCCGTATCACACTGTGTCTGATTCAGATCCGTGTCGCGCTGTGTCTGATGCCGATTCGTGTCGCACTGTGTCCTATTCTAATCAGTGTTGCACTGTGTCCGATTCAGATCAATATCGCACTGTATCCAATTCAGATCAGTGTCACACTGTGTCCGATTGAGATCAGTGTCGCACTGTGTCCGATTCAGATCACTGTCGCACTGTGTCCGATTCAGATCACTGTCGCACTGTGTCTGATTCAGATCAGTATCCCAATGTATCTGATTCATATCATTGTTGTACTGTGTCCGATTCAGATCCGTGTCGCACTGTGTCTGATTCAGATCCGTGTCGCACTGCGTCTGATTCAGATCAATGTAGCACAATGTCTGAAACAGATCAGTGTCGCACACTATCTGATTCAGATCCGTGTCACACTGTTTCTGATTCAGATCCGTGTCGCACTGTGTCTGATTCAGATCCGTTTTGCACTGTGTCCTATTCAAATCAGTGTCGCACTGTGTCCGATTCAGATCAGTGTTGCACTGTGTCGTATTGAGATCCGTGTCGCACTGTGTCTGATTCAGATCCGTGTCGCACTGCATCTGATTCAGATCAATGTAGCACAATGTCTGAAACAGATCAGTGTCGCACGCTATCTGATTCAGATCCGTGTCACACTGTTTCTGATTCAGATCCGTGTCGCACTGTGTCTGATTCAGATCCGTTTTGCACTGTTTCCTATTCAAATCAGTGTCGCACTGTGTCCGATTCAGATCAGTGTCGCACTGTATCCGATTCAGATCAGTGTCGCACTATGTCCGATTCAGATCAGTTTTGCACTGTGTCTGATTCAGACCCGTCTCGCACTGTGTCTGATTCAGATCAGTATCCCAATGTATCTGATTCATATCATTGTTGTACTGTGTCTGATTCAGATCAGTATCCCAATGTATCTGATTCATATCATTGTTGTACCGTGTCTGATTCAGATCAGTATCCCAATGTGCCTGATTCATATCTGTGTCGGATTCAGATCCATGTCGCACTCTCTGATTCAGATCAGGGTCGCACTCTGTCTAATTCAGATCCGTGTCGCACAGTGTCTGACTCGGATCATTGTCGCCCGGTGTCTGATTCAGATCCATGTCGCACTGTGTCTGATTCAGACCCTTGTCGCACGGTGTCTGATTCAGATCCATGTCGCACTGTTTCTGATTCAGACCCGTGTCAGACCGTTTCTGATTCAGATCCGTGACGCACCATGTCTAATTCAGATCAGTGTCTCAACGTGTCTGATTCAGATCACTGTCGCACTGTGCCTGATTCAAAGCCGTGACGCACCGTGTCTGATTCAGTTCCGTGTCCCAATGTGTGTGATTCAGGTCAGTGTCGCAGAGTGTCTGATTCAGGTCAGTGTGGCACTGTGTCTGAATCACCTAAGCGTCTCTCTTTGTCTGATTCACATCCATGTCCCATTGTGTCTGATTCAGATCAGTGTCGCACTGTGTCCGATTCAGATCAGTGTCTCACCGTGTCTGATACAGATCAGTGTCTCAACGTGTCTGATTCAGATCCATGTCGCACTGTGTTTGATTCAGATCCGTGTCGCAATGTGTCCGATTCAGATCATTGTCGCACTGTGTCTGATTCAGATCAGTGTAGCACTCTGTCTGATTCAGATCAGTGTCGCACACTGTCTGACTCAGATCCGTGTCACACTGTGTCTGATTCAGATCCGTGACGCCCTGTGTCTGATTCAGATCCGTGTCGCACTGTGTCTGATTCAGATTCGTGTCGCACTGTGTCTGATTCAGATTCGTGTCACACTGTGTCTGATTCAGATCCGTGTCACACTGTGTCTGATTCAGATTCGTGTCACACTGTGTCCTATTCTAATCAGTGTCGCACTGTGTCCGATTCAGATCAATATCGCACTGTATCCGATTCAGATCAGTGTCACACTGTGTCCGATTGAGATCAGTGTCGCACTGTGTCCGATTCAGATCACTGTCGGACTGTGTCCGATTCAGATCACTGTCACACTGTGTCTGATTCAGATCAGTATCCCAATGTATCTGATTCATATCATTGTTGTACTGTGACTGATTCAGATCAGTATCCCAATATGCCTGATTCATATCTGTGTCGTACTGTGTCTGATTCAGATCAGTCTCCCAATGTGTCTGATTCATATCATTGTTGTACTGTGTCTGATTCAGATCCGTGTTGCACTGTGTCTGAATCGGATCAGTGTTGCTCTGTGTCATATTCGGATCAGTGTCGCATGGTTTCTGCTTTGGATCCATGTCGCACTCTGATTCAGATCAGTGTCACACTGTGTCCGATTAAGATCCGTGTCGTACTGTGATTCAGATCAATGTCGCACTGTATCTGATTCAGATCCGTGTCGCACTGTGTGTGATTCAGATCAGTGTAACACTCTGTCTGATTCAGATCAGTGTCGCACACTGTCTGATTCAGATCCGTATCACACTGTGTCTGATTCAGATCCGTGTCGCACTGTGTCTGATTCCGATTCGTGTCGCACTGTGTCCTATTCTAATCAGTGTCGCACTGTGTCCGATTCAGATCAATATCGCACTGTATCCAATTCAGATCAGTGTCACACTGTGTCCGATTGAGATCAGTGTCGCACTGTGTCCGATTCAGATCACTGTCGCACTGTGTCCGATTCAGATCACTGTCGCACTGTTTCTGATTCAGATCAGTATCCCAATGTGCCTGATTAATATCGGTGTCGTATTGTGTCTGATTCAGATCAGTCTCCCAATGTGTCTGATTCATAACATTGTTGTACTGTGTCTGATTCAGATAAGTGTCGCACTGTGACCGTTTCTGATCAGTGTCGCACTGTGTCCGTTTCTGATCAGTGTCGCACTGTGTCTTATTCCGATCAGTGTCGCACTGTGTCTTATTCCGATCAGTGTCGCACTGTGCCTGATTCAGATCAGTGTCGCACTGTGTCTGATTCAGATCAGTGTCCCACACTTTCTGATTCAGATCAGTGTCGCACTGTGTCTGATTCAGATCAGTGTCGCACTGTGTCTGATTCAGATCAGTGTCCCACACTTTCTGATTCAGATCAGTGTCGCACACTTTCTGATTCAGATCCGTGTCGCACTGTGACTGATTCAGATCAGTGTAGCTCTCTGTCTGATTCAGGTCAGTGTAGCACTCTGTCTGATTCAGATCCGTGTCGCACACTGTCTGACTCAGATCCGTGTTGCACTGTGTCTGATTCAGATCCGTGTCGCACTGTGTCTTATTCTAATCAGTGTCGCACTGTGTCCGATTCAGATCAATATCGCACTGTATCCGATTCAGATCAGTGTCACACTGTGTCCGATTGATATCAGTGTCGCACTGTGTCCGATTCAGATCACTGTCGGACTGTGTACGATTCAGATCACTGTCGCACTGTGTCTGATTCAGATCAGTATCCCAATGTATCTGATTCATATCATTGTTGTACTGTGACTGATTCAGATCAGTATCCCAATATGCCTGATTCATATTTGTGTCGTACTGTGTCTGATTCAGTTCAGTCTCCCAATGTGTCTGATTCATATCATTGTTGTACTGTGTCTGATTCAGATAAGTGTCGCACTGTGTCCGTTTCCGATCAGTGTCGCACTGTGTCTTATTCTGATCAGTGTCGCACTGTGCCTGATTCAGATGTGTCGCACTGTGTCTGATTCAGATCAGTGTCCCACACTTTCTGATTCAGATCATTGTCGCACACTTTCTGATTCAGATCCGTGTCGCACTGTGTCTGATTCAGATCAGTGTAGCTCTCTGTCTGATTCAGATCAGTGTCGCACACTGTCTGATTCAGATCCGTGTCGCACTGTGTCTGATTCAGATCAGTGTCGCACTGTGCTTGATTCAGACCCGTGACATACCGTGTGTGATTCAGATCCGTGTCGCACTGTGTCTGATTCAGATCCGTGTCACACTGTGTCTGATTCAGATACGTGTCACGCTGTGTCTGATTCAGATCCGTGTCACACTGTGGCTGATTCAGATCCATGTCACGCTGTGTCTGATTCAGATCCATGTCACGCTGTATCTGATTCAGATCCATGTCACGATGTGTCTGATTCAGATCCATGTCATGCTGTGTCTGATTTAGATTCGTGTTACATTATGCCTTATTCAGATACGTTCACATTGTGACTTATTCATATCAGTGTCGCATTGTGTCTTATTCAGCTCCGTGTCACATTATGTCTTATTCAGATCCATGTTTCACTGTGTCTGATTCAACTCCGTGTCACATTATGTCTTATTCAGATCCGTGTGGCACTGTGTCTGATTCAGATCCGTGTCGCAATGTGTGTGATTCAAATCCGTGACGCACTGTGTCTGATTCAGATCTGTGTTGCACTGCGTCTGATTCAGATCCGTTTTGCACTGTGTCCTATTCAAATCAGTGTCGCACTGTGTCCGATTCAGATCAATGTTGCACTGTATCCGATTCAGATCAGTGTCACACTGTGTCCGATTGAGATCAGTGTCGCACTGTGTCCGATTCAGATTACTGTCGGACTGTGTCCGATTCAGATCACTGTCGCACTGTGTCTGATTCAGATCAGTATCCCAATGTATCTGATTCATATCATTGTTGTACTGTGTCTGATTCAGAACAGTATCCCAATGTGCCTGATTCATATCTGTGTCGTACTGTGTCTGATTCAGATCAGTCTCCCGATGTGTCTGATTCATAACATTGTTGTACTGTGTCTGATTCAGATAAGTGTCGCACTGTGTCCGTTTCTGATCGGTGTCGCACTGTGTCTTATTCCGATCAGTGTCGCACTGTGTATTATTCCGATCAGTGTCGCACTGTGCCTGATTCAGATAAGTGTCGCACTGTGTCTGATTCAGATCAGTGTCCCACACTTTCTGATTCAGATCAGTGTCCCACACTTTCTGATTCAGATCAATGTCGCACACTTTCTGATTCAGATACGTGTCACGCTATGTCTGATTCAGATCCGTGTCACACTGTGGCTGATTCAGATCCATGTCACACTGTGTCTGATTCAGATCCATGTCACGCTGTATCTGATTCAGATCCATGTCACGATGTGTGATTCAGATCCATGTCATGCTTGTCTGATTTAGATTCGTGTTACATTATGCCTTATTCAGATTCTTGTCACATTGTGACTTATTCATATCAGTGTCGCATTTTGTCTGATTCAGCTCCGTGTCACATTATGTCTTATTCAGATCCATGTTTCACTGTGTCTGATTCAGATCAGTGTCGCACTGTGTCTGATTCAGATCCGTGTCACACTGTGGCTGATTCAGATCCATGTCACGCTGTGTCTGATTCAGATCCATGTCACGCTGTATCTGATTCAGATCCATGTCACGATGTGTCTGATTCAGATCCATGTCATGCTTGTCTGATTTAGATTCGTGTTTCATTATTCCTTATTCAGATTCGTGTCACATTGTGACTTATTCATATCAGTGTCGCATTGTGTCTGATTCAGCTCCGTGTCACATAATGTCTTATTCAGATCCATTTTTCACTGTGTCTGATTCATCTCCGTGTCACATTATGTCTTATTCAGATCCGTGTCGCACTGTCTGATTCAGATCAGTGTCGCACTGTGTCTGATTTAGATCTGTGTCACACTGTGTCTGATTCAGTTCCATGTCACGCTGTGTCGGTATCAGATCCATGTCGCACTGTGTCTGACTCGGATCAGTGTCGCACGGTGTCTGATTCAGATCCATGTCGCACGGTGTCTGATTCAGACCCGTGTCGCACCGTTTCTGATTCAGATCCGTGTTGCACTGTGTCTGAATCGGATCAGCGTTGCACTGTGTCATATTCGGATCAGTGTCGCATGGTGTCTGCTTTGGATCCATGTCGCACTCTGATTCAGATCAGTGTCGCACTGTGTCCGATTAAGATCCGTGTCGCACTGTGATTCAGATCAATGTCGCACTGTATCTGATTCAGATCCGTGTCGCACTGTTTGTGATTCAGATCAGTGTAACACTCTGTCTGATTCAGATCAGTGTCGCACACTGTCTGATTCAGATCCGTATCACACTGTGTCTGATTCAGATCCGTGTCGCGCTGTGTCTGATGCCGATTCGTGTCGCACTGTGTCCTATTCTAATCAGTGTCGCACTGTGTCCGATTCAGATCAATATCGCACTGTATCCAATTCAGATCAGTGTCACACTGTGTCCGATTGAGATCAGTGTCGCACTGTGTCCGATTCAGATCACTGTCGCACTGTGTCCGATTCAGATCACTGTCGCACTGTTTCTGATTCAGATCAGTATCCCAATGTGCCTGATTAATATCGGTGTCGTATTGTGTCTGATTCAGATCAGTCTCGCAATGTGTCTGATTCATAACATTGTTGTACTGTGTCTGATTCAGATAAGTGTCGCACTGTGTCTGTTTCTGATCAGTGTCGCACTGTGTCCATTTCTGATCAGTGTCGCACTGTGTCTTATTCCGATCAGTGTCGCACTGTGTCTTATTCCGATCAGTGTCGCACTGTGCCTGATTCAGATCAGTGTCGCACTGTGTCTGATTCAGATCAGTGTCCCACACTTTCTGATTCAGATCAGTGTCGCACACTTTCTGATTCAGATCCGTGTCGCACTGTGACTGATTCAGATCAGTGTAGCTCTCTGTCTGATTCAGGTCAGTGTAGCACTCTGTCTGATTCAGATCCGTGTCGCACACTGTCTGACTCAGATCCGTGTTGCACTGTGTCTGATTCAGATCCGTGTCGCACTGTGTCTGATTCAGATTCGTGTCGCACTGTGTCCTATTCTAATCAGTGTCGCACTGTGTCCGATTCAGATCAATATCGCACTGTATCCGATTCAGATCAGTGTCACACTGTGTCCGATTGAGATCAGTGTCGCACTGTGTCCGATTCAGATCACTGTCGGACTGTGTCCGATTCAGATCACTGTCGCACTGTGTCTGATTCAGATCAGTATCCCAATGTATCTGATTCATATCATTGTTGTACTGTGACTGATTCAGATCAGTATCCCAATATGCCTGATTCATATCTGTGTCGTACTGTGTCTGATTCAGATCAGTCTCCCAATGTGTCTGATTCATATCATTGTTGTACTGTGTCTGATTCAGATAAGTGTCGCACTGTGTCCGTTTCCGATCAGTGTCGCACTGTTTCTTATTCCGATCAGTGTCGCACTGTGCCTGATTCAGATGTGTCGCACTGTGTCTGATTCAGATCAGTGTCCCACACTTTCTGATTCAGATCATTGTCGCACACTTTCTGATTCAGATCCGTGTCGCACTGTGTCTGATTCAGATCAGTGTAGCTCTCTGTCTGGTTCAGATCAGTGTCGCACACTGTCTGATTCAGATCCGTGTCGCACTTTGTCTGATTCAGATCAGTGTCGCACTGTGCTTGATTCAGACCCGTGACATACCGTGTGTGATTCAGATCCGTGTCGCACTGTGTCTGATTCAGATCCGTGTCACACTGTGTCTGATTCAGATGCGTGTCACGCTGTGTCTGATTCAGATCCATGTCACACTGTGGCTGATTCAGATCCATGTGACGCTGTGTCTGATTCAGATCCATGTCACGCTGTATCTGATTCAGATCCTTGTCACGATGTGTCTGATTCAGATCCATGTCATGCTGTGTCTGATTTAGATTCGTGTTACATTATGCCTTGTTCAGATACGTTCACATTGTGACTTATTCATATCAGTGTCGCATTGTGTCTTATTCAGCTCCGTGTCACATTATGTCTTATTCAGATCCATGTTTCACTGTGTCTGATTCAGCTCCGTGTCACATTATGTCTTATTCAGATCCGTGTCGCACTGTGTCTGATTCAGATCCGTGTCGCAATGTGTGTGATTCAAATCCGTGACGCACTGTGTCTGATTCAGATCTGTGTTGCACTGCGTCTTATTCAGATCCGTTTTGCCCTGTGTCCTATTCAAATCAGTGTCGCACTGTGTCCGATTCAGATCAATGTCGCACTGTATCCGATTCAGATCAGTGTCACACTGTGTCCGATTGATATCAGTGTCGCACTGTGTCCGATTCAGATTACTGTCGGACTGCGTCCGATTCAGATCACTGTCGCACTGTGTCTGATTCAGATCAGTATCCCAATGTATCTGATTCATATCATTGTTGTACTGTGTCTGATTCAGAACAGTATCCCAATGTGCCTGATTCATATCTGTGTCGTACTGTGTCTGATTCAGATCAGTCTCCCAATGTGTCTGATTCATAACATTGTTGTACTGTGTCTGATTCAGATAAGTGTTGCACTGTGTCCGTTTCTGATCGGTGTCGCACTGTGTCTTATTCCGATCAGTGTCGCACTGTGTCTTATTCCGATCAGTGTCGCACTGTGCCTGATTCAGATAAGTGTCGCACTATGTCTGATTCAGATCAGTGTCCCACACTTTCTGATTCAGATCAATGTCGCACACTTTCTGATTCAGATCCGTGTCGCACTGTGTCTGATTCAGATCAGTGTAGCTCTCTGTCTGATTCAGATCAGTGTCGCACACTGTCTGATTCAGATCCGTGTCGCACTGTGTCTGATTCAGATCAGTGTCGCATTGTGCCTGATTCAGACCCGTGACGTACCGTGTGTGATTCAGATCCGTGTCGCACTGTGTCTGATTCAGATCCGTGTCACACTGTGTCTGATTCAGATACGTGTCACGCTATGTCTGATTCAGATCCGTGTCACACTGTGGCTGATTCAGATCCATGTCACACTGTTTCTGATTCAGATCCATGTCACGCTGTATCTGATTCAGATCCATGTCACGATGTGTGATTCAGATCCATGTCAGGCTTGTCTGATTTAGATTCGTGTTACATTATGCCTTATTCAGATTCTTGTCACATTGTGACTTATTCATATCAGTGTCGCATTGTGTCTGATTCAGCTCCGTGTCACATTATGTCTTATTCAGATCCATGTTTCACTGTGTCTGATTCAGCTCGGTGTCACATTATGTCTTATTCAGATCCGTGTCGCACTGTGTCTGATTCAGATCAGTGTCGCACTGTGTCTGATTCAGATCCGTGTCACACTGTGGCTGATTCAGATCCATGTCACGCTGTGTCTGATTCAGATCCATGTCACGCTGTATCTGATTCAGATCCATGTCACGATGTGTCTGATTCAGATCCATGTCATGCTTGTCTGATTTAGATTCGTGTTTCATTATGCCTTATTCAGATTCGTGTCACATTGTGACTTATTCATATCAGTGTCGCATTGTGTCTGATTCAGCTCCGTGTCACATTATGTCTTATTCAGATCCATTTTTCACTGTGTCTGATTCATCTCCGTGTCACATTATGTCTTATTCAGATCCGTGTCGCACTGTCTGATTCAGATCAGTTTCGCACTGTGTCTGATTCAGATCTGTGTCACACTGTGTCTGATTCACTTCCATGTCACGCTGTGTCGGTATCAGATCCATGTCGCACTGTGTCTGACTCGGATCAGTGTCGCACGGTGTCTGATTCAGATCCATGTCGCACGGTGTCTGATTCAGACCCGTGTCGCACCGTTTCTGATTCAGATCCGTGTTGCACTGTGTCTGAATCGGATCAGTGTTGCACTGTGTCATATTCGGATCAGTGTCGCATGGTGTCTGCTTTGGATTCATGTCGCACTCTGATTCAGATCAGTGTCGCACTGTGTCCGATTAAGATCCGTGTCGCACTGTGATTCAGATCAATGTCGCACTGTATCTGATTCAGATCCGTGTCGCACTGTTTGTGATTCAGATCAGTGTAACACTCTGTCTGATTCAGATCAGTGTCGCACATTGTCTGATTCAGATCCGTATCACACTGTGTCTGATTCAGATCCGTGTCGCGCTGTGTCTGATGCCGATTCGTGTCGCACTGTGTCCTATTCTAATCAGTGTTGCACTGTGTCCGATTCAGATCAATATCGCACTGTATCCAATTCAGATCAGTGTCACACTGTGTCCGATTCAGATCAGTGTCGCACTGTGTCCGATTCAGATCACTGTCGCACTGTGTCCGATTCAGATCACTGTCGCACTGTTTCTGATTCAGATCAGTATCCCAATGTGCCTGATTAATATCGGTGTCGTATTGTGTCTGATTCAGATCAGTCTCCCAGTGTGTCTGATTCATAACATTGTTGTACTGTGTCTGATTCAGATAAGTGTCGCACTGTGTCCGTTTCTGATCAGTGTCGCACTGTGTCCGTTTCTGATCAGTGTCGCACTGTGTCTTATTCCGATCAGTGTCGCACTGTGTCTTATTCCGATCAGTGTCGCACTGTGCCTGATTCAGATCAGTGTCGCACTGTGTCTGATTCAGATCAGTGTCCCACACTTTCTGATTCAGATCCGTGTCGCACACTTTCTGATTCAGATCCGTGTCGCACTGTGACTGATTCAGATCAGTGTAGCTCTCTGTCTGATTCAGGTCAGTGTAACACTCTGTCTGATTCAGATCAGTGTCGCACACTGTCTGACTCAGATCCGTGTCACACTGTGTCTGACTCAGATCCGTGTCGCACTGTGTCTGATTCAGATCCGTGTCGCACTGTGTCCTATTCTAATCAGTGTCGCACTGTGTCCGATTCAGATCAATATCGCACTGTATCTGATTCAGATCAGTGTCACACTGTGTCCGATTGAGATCAGTGTCGCACTGTGTCCGATTCAGATCACTGTCGGACTGTGTCCGATTCAGATCACTGTCGCACTGTGTCTGATTCAGATCAGTATCCCAATGTATCTGATTCATATCATTGTTGTACTGTGACTGATTCAGATCAGTATCCCAATATGCCTGATTCATATCTGTGTCGTACTGTGTCTGATTCAGATCAGTCTCCCAATGTGTCTGATTCATATCATTGTTGTACTGTGTCTGATTCAGATAAGTGTCGCACTGTGTCTGATTCAGATCAGTGTCGCACTGTGCCTGATTCAGACCCGTGACGTACCGTGTGTGATTCAGATCCGTGCGCACTGTGTCTGATTCAGATTCGTGTCACACTGTGTCTGATTCAGATACGTGTCACGCTGTGTCTGATTCAGATCCGTGTCACACTGTGGCTGATTCAGATCCATATCACGCTGTATCTGATTCAGATCCATGTCATGATGTGTCTGATTCAGATCCATGTCATGCTTGTCTGTTTTAGATTCGTGTTACATTATGCCTTATTCAGATACGTGTCACATTGTGACTTATTCATATCAGTGTCGCATTGTGTCTGATTCAGCTCCGTGTCACATTATGTCTTATTCAGATCCATGTTTCACTGTGTCTGATTCAGCTCCGTGTCACATTATGTCTTATTCAGATCCATGTCACACTGTGTCTGATTCAGATCCATGTCACGCTGTGTCTGATTCAGATCCATGTCACACTGTGTCTGCTTCAGATCCATGTCACGCTGTGTCTGATTCAGATCCATGTCACACTGTTTCTGATTCAGATCCGTGTCACACTGTGTCTGATTCAGATCCGTGTCGCACTGTATCCTATTCAATCAGTTTCGCAATGTGTCCGATTCAGATCAATGTCGCACTGTATCCAATTCAGATCGGTGTCGCACTGTGTCCGATTCAGATCAGTGTTGCACTGTGTCTGATTCAGATCTGTGTCACACTGTGTCTGATTCAGATCCGTGTCACACTGTGTCTGATTCAGATCCGTGGTGCACTGTGTCTGATTCAGTTCCAAGTCCCGCTCTGTCGGAATCAGATCCGTGTCGCACTGTCTGATTCAGATCAGTGTCGGACCGTGTCTGATTCAGATCCGTGTCGCCATGTGTCTGACTCGGATCAGTGTCACCCAGTATCTGATTCAGATCCATGTCGCACCGTGTCTGATTCAGACCCGTGTCGCACCGTTTCTGATTCAGATCCGTGACGCACCGTGTCTGATTCAGATCAGTGTCGCACACTGTCTGACTCAGATCCGTGTCACACTGTGTCTGATTCAGATTCGTGTCGCGCTGTGTCCTATTCTAATCAGTGTCGCACTGTGTCCGATTCAGATCAATATCGCACTGTATCCGATTCAGATCAGTGTCACACTGTGTCCGATTGAGATCAGTGTCGCACTGTGTCCGATTGAGATCAGTGTCGCACTGTGTCCGATTCAGATCACTGTCGCACTGTGTCTGATTCAGATCAGTATCCCAATGTATCTGATTCATATCATTGTTGTACTGTGACTGATTCAGATCAGTATCCCAATATGCCTGATTCATATCTGTGTCGTACTGTGTCTGATTCAGATCAGTCTCCCGATGTGTCTGATTCATATCATTGTTGTACTGTGTCTGATTCAGATAAGTGTCGCACTGTGTCCGTTTCTGAGCAGTGTCGCACTGTGTCTTATTCCGATCAGTGTCGCACTGTGCCTGATTCAGATGTGTCGCACTGTGTCTGATTCAGATCAGTGTCGCACACTTTCTGATTCAGATCAGTGTCGCACACTTTCTGATTCAGATCCGTGTCGCACTGTGTCTGATTCAGATCAGTGTAGCTCTCTGTCTGATTCAGATCAGTGTCGCACACTGTCTGATTCAGATCCGTGTCGCACTGTGTCTGATTCAGATCAGTGTCGCACTGTGCTTGATTCAGACCCGTGACATACTGTGTGTGATTCAGATCCGTGTCACACTGTGTCTGATTCAGATCCGTGTCACACTGTGTCTGATTCAGATACGTGTCACGCTGTGTCTGATTCAGATCCGTGTCACACTGTGGCTGATTCAGATCCATGTCACGCTGTGTCTGATTCAGATCCATGTCACGCTGTATCTGATTCAGATCCATGTCACGATGTGTCTGATTCAGATCCATGTCATGCTTGTCTGATTTAGATTCGTGTTACATTATGCCTTATTCAGATTCGTGTCACATTGTGACTTATTCATATCAGTGTCGCATTGTGTCTTATTCAGCTCCGTGTCACATTATGTCTTATTCAGATCCATGTTTCACTGTGTCTGATTCAACTCCGTGTCACATTATGTCTTATTCAGATCCGTGTCACACTGTGTCTGATTCAGATCCGTGTCGCAATGTGTGTGATTCAAATCCGTGACGCACTGTGTCTGTTTCAGATCTGTGTTGCACTGCGTCTGATTCAGATCAGTGTCGCACTGTGTCGTATTCAGATCCGTGTCGCACTGTGTCTGATTCAGATCCGTGTCGCACTGCATCTGATTCAGATCAATGTAGCACAATGTCTGAAACAGATCAGTGTCGCACACTATCTGATTCAGATCCATGTCACACTGTTTCTGATTCAGATCCGTGTCGCACTGTGTCCGATTCAGATCAGTGTCGCACTGTGTCCGATTCAGATCAGTGTCGCACTATGTCCGATTCAGATCAGTTTCGCACTGTGTCTGATTCAGACCCGTCTCGCACTGTGTCTGATTCAGATCAGTATCCCAATGTATCTGATTCATATCATTGTTGTACTGTGTCTGATTCAGATCAGTATCCCAATGTATCTGATTCATATCATTGTTGTACCGTGTCTGATTCAGATCAGTATCCCAATGTGCCTGATTCATATCTGTGTCGGATTCAGATCCATGTCGCACTCTCTGATTCAGATCAGGGTCGCACTCTGTCCAATTCAGATCCGTGTCGCACAGTGTCTGACTCGGATCATTGTCGCCCGGTGTCTGATTCAGATCCATGTCGCACTGTGTCTGATTCAGACCCATGTCGCACGGTGTCTGATTCAGATCCATGTCGCACCGTTTCTGATTCAGACCCGTGTCAGACCGTTTCTGATTCAGATCCGTGATGCACCATGTCTAATTCAGATCAGTGTCTCAACGTGTCTGATTCTGATCACTGTCGCACTGTGCCTGATTCAAAGCCGTGACGCACCGTGTCTGATTCAGTTCCGTGTCCCAATGTGTGTGATTCAGGTCAGTGTCGCAGAGTGTCTGATTCAGGTCAGTGTGCCACTGTGTCTGAATCACCTAAGCGTCTCTCTTTGTCTGATTCACATCCATGTCCCATTGTGTCTGATTCAGATCAGTGTCGCACTGTGTCCGATTCAGATCAGTGTCGCACCGTGCCTGATTCAGACCCGTGACGTACCGTGTGTGATTCAGATCCGTGTCGCACTGTGTCTGATTCAGATTCGTGTCACACTGTGTCTGATTCAGATACGTGTCACGCTGTGTCTGATTCAGATCCGTGTCACACTGTGGCTGATTCAGATCCATATCACGCTGTATCTGATTCAGATCCATGTCATGATGTGTCTGATTCAGATCCATGTGATGCTTGTTTGTTTTAGATTCGTGTTACATTATGCCTTATTCAGATAGGTGTCACATTGTGACTTATTCATATCAGTGTCGCATTGTGTCTGATTCAGCTCCGTGTCACATTATGTCTTATTCAGATCCATGTTTCACTGTGTCTGATTCAACTCCGTGTCACATTATGTCTTATTCAGATCCGTGTCACACTGTGTCTGATTCAGATCCATGTCACGCTGTGTCTGATTCAGATCCATGTCACACTGTGTCTGCTTCAGATCCATGTCACGCTGTGTCTGATTCAGATCCATGTCACACTGTTTCTGATTCAGATCCGTGTCACACTGTGTCTGATTCAGATCCGTGTCGCACTGTATCCTATTCAATCAGTTTCGCAATGTGTCCGATTCAGATCAATGTCGCACTGTATCCAATTCAGATCGGTGTCGCACTGTGTCCGATTCAGATCAGTGTCGCACTGTGTCTGATTCAGATCTGTGTCACACTGTGTCTGATTCAGATCCGTGTCACACTGTGTCTGATTCAGATCCGTGGCGCACTGTGTCTGATTCAGTTCCAAGTCCCGCTCTGTCGGAATCAGATCCGTGTCGCACTGTCTGATTCAGATCAGTGTCGGACCGTGTCTGATTCAGATCCGTGTCGCACACTGTCTGACTCAGATCCGTGTCACACTGTTTCTGATTCAGATCCGTGTCGCACTGTGTCTGATTCAGATTCGTGTCACACTGTGACCTATTCTAATCAGTGTCGCAACGTGTCCAATTCAGATCAATATCGCACTGTATCCGATTCAGATCAGTGTCACACTGTGTCCGATTGAGATCAGTGTCGCACTGTGTCCGGTTCAGATCACTGTCGGACTGTGTCCGATTCAGATCACTGTCGCACTGTGTCTGATTCAGATCAGTATCCCAATGTATCTGATTCATATCATTGTTGTACTGTGACTGATTCAGATCAGTATCCCAATGTGTCTGATTCATATCATTGTTGTACTGTGTCTTATTCAGATAAGTGTCGCACTGTGTCTGATTCAGATCAGTGTCGCACTGTGCCTGATTCAGACCCGTGACGTACCGTGTGTGATTCAGATCCGTGTCGCACTGTGTCTGATTCAGATTCATGTCACACTGTGTCTGATTCAGATACGTGTCACGCTGTGGCTGATTCAGATCCATGTCACGCTGTATCTGATTCAGATCCATGTCATGATGTGTCTGATTCAGATCCATGTCATGCTTGTCTGATTTAGATTCGTGTTACATTATGCCTTATTCAGATTCGTGTCACATTGTGACTTATTCATATCAGTGTCGCATTGTGTCTGATTCAGCTCCGTGTCACATTATGTCTTATTCAGATCCATGTTTCACTGTGTCTGATTCAGCTCCGTGTCACATTATGTCTTATTCAGATCCGTGTCACACTGTGTCTGATTCAGATCCATGTCACACTGTGTGTGATTCAAATCCGTGACGCACTGTGTCTGATTCAGATCTGTGTTGCACTGCGTCTGATTCAGATCAGTGTCGCACTGTGTCGTATTCAGATCCGTGTCGCACTGTGTCTGATTCAGATCCGTGTCGCACTGCATCTGATTCAGATCAATGTAGCACAATGTCTGAAACAGATCAGTGTCGCACACTATCTGATTCAGATCTGTGTCACACTGTTTCTGATTCAGATCCGTGTCGCACTGTGTCTGATTCAGATCCGTTTTGCACTGTTTCCTATTCAAATCAGTGTCGCACTGTGTCCGATTCAGATCAGTGTCGCACTGTATCCGATTCAGATCAGTGTCGCACTATGTCCGATTCAGATCAGTTTCGCACTGTGTCTGATTCAGACCCGTCTCGCACTGTGTCTGATTCAGATCAGTATCCCAATGTATCTGATTCATATCATTGTTGTACTGTGTCTGATTCAGATCAGTATCCCAATGTATCTGATTCATATCATTGTTGTACCGTGTCTGATTCAGATCAGTATCCCAATGTGCCTGATTCATATCTGTGTCGGATTCAGATCCATGTCGCACTCTCTGATTCAGATCAGGGTCGCACTCTGTCTAATTCAGATCCGTGTCGCACAGTGTCTGACTCGGATCATTGTCACCCGGTGTCTGATTCAGATCCATGTCGCACTGTGTCTGATTCAGACCCATGTCGCACGGTGTCTGATTCAGATCCATGTCGCACCGTTTCTGATTCAGACCCGTGTCAGACCGTTTCTGATTCAGATCCGTGACGCACCATGTCTAATTCAGATCAGTGTCTCAACGTGTCTGATTCAGATCACTGTCGCACTGTGCCTGATTCAAAGCCGTGACGCACCGTGTCTGATTCAGTTCCGTGTCCCAATGTGTGTGATTCAGGTCAGTGTCGCAGAGTGTCTGATTCAGGTCAGTGTGCCACTGTGTCTGAATCACCTAAGCGTCTCTCTTTGTCTGATTCACATCCATGTCCCATTGTGTCTGATTCAGATTAGTGTCGCACTGTGTCCGATTCAGATCAGTGTCGCACCGTGTCTGATACAGATCAGTGTCTCAACGTGTCTGATTCAGATCCATATCGCACTGTGTTTGATTCAGATCCGTGTCGCAATGTGTCCGATTCAGATCCTTGTCGCACACTGTCTGACTCAGATCAGTGTAGCACTCTGTCTGATTCAGATCCGTGTCGCACTGTGTCTGATTCAGATTCGTGTCGCACTGTGTCCTATTCTAATCAGTGTCGCACTGTGTCCGATTCAGATCAATATCGCACTGTATCCGATTCAGATCAGTGTCGCACTGTGTCCGATTGAGATCAGTGTCGCACTGTGTCCGGTTCAGATCACTGTCGGACTGTGTCCGATTCAGATCACTGTCACACTGTGTCTGATTCAGATCAGTATCCCAATGTATCTGATTCATATCATTGTTGTACTGTGACTGATTCAGATTAGTATCCCAATATGCCTGATTCATATCTGTGTCGTACTGTGTCTGATTCAGATCAGTCTCCCAATGTGTCTGATTCATATCATTGTTGTACTGTGTCTGATTCAGATAAGTGTCGCACTGTGTCCGTTTCTGATCAGTGTCGCACTGTGTCTTATTCCGATCAGTGTCGCACTGTGCCTGATTCAGATGTGTCGCACTGTGTCTGATTCAGATCAGTGTCCCACACTTTCTGATTCAGATCAGTGTCGCACACTTTCTGATTCAGATCCGTGTCGCACTGTGTCTGATTCAGATCAGTGTAGCTCTCTGTCTGATTCAGATCAGTGTCGCACACTGTCTGATTCAGATCCGTGTCGCACTGTGTCTGATTCAGATCAGTGTCGCACTGTGCCTGATTCAGACCCGTGACGTACCGTGTGTGATTCAGATCCGTGTCGCACTGTGTCTGATTCAGACTCGTGTCACACTGTGTCTGATTCAGATACGTGTCACGCTGTGTCTGATTCAGATCCGTGTCACACTGTGGCTGATTCAGATCCATGTCACGCTGTATCTGATTCAGATCCATGTCATGATGTGTCTGATTCAGATCCATGTCATGCTTGTCTGTTTTAGATTCGTGTTACATTATGCCTTATTCAGATACGTGTCACATTGTGACTTATTCATATCAGTGTCGCATTGTGTCTGATTCAGCTCCGTGTCACATTATGTCTTATTCAGATCCATGTTTCACTGTGTCTGATTCATCTCCGTGTCACATTATGTCTTATTCAGATCCGTGTCACACTGTGTCTGATTCAGATCCATGTCACGCTGTGTCTGATTCAGATCCATGTCACACTGTGTCTGCTTCAGATCCATGTCACGCTGTGTCTGATTCAGATCCATGTCACCCTGTTTCTGATTCAGATCCGTGTCACACTGTGTCTGATTCAGATCCGTGTTGCACTGTATCCTTTTCAATCAGTTTCGCAACGTGTCCGATTCAGATCAATGTCGCACTGTATCCAATTCAGATCGGTGTCGCACTGTGTCCGATTCAGATCAGTGTCGCACTGTGTCTGATTCAGATCTGTGTCACACTGTGTCTGATTCAGATCCGTGTCACACTGTGTCTGATTCAGTTCCAAGTCCCGCTCTGTCGGATTCAGATCCGTGTCGCACTGTCTGATTCAGATCAGTGTCGGACCGTGTCTGATTCAGATCCATGTCGCCATGTGTCTGACTCGGATCAGTGTCACCCGGTATCTGATTCAGATCCATGTCGCACCGTGTCTGATTCAGACCCGTGTTGCACCGTTTCTGATTCAGATTCGTGTCGCACTGTGTCCTATTCTAATCAGTGTCGCACTGTGTCCGATTCGGATCAATATCGCACTGTATCCGATTCAGATCAGTGTCACACTGTGTCCGATTGAGATCAGTGTCGCACTGTGTCCGATTGAGATCAGTGTCGCACTGTGTCCGATTCAGATCACTGTCGCACTGTGTCTGATTCAGATCCGTGTCGCGCTGTGTCTGATGCCGATTCGTGTCGCACTGTGTCCTATTCTAATCAGTGTCGCACTGTGTCCGATTCAGATCAATATCGCACTGTATCCAATTCAGATCAGTGTCACACTGTGTCCGATTCAGATCAGTGTCGCACTGTGTCCGATTCAGATCACTGTCGCACTGTGTCCGATTCAGATCACTGTCGCACTGTTTCTGATTCAGATCAGTATCCCAATGTGCCTGATTAATATCGGTGTCGTATTGTGTCTGATTCAGATCAGTCTCCCAGTGTGTCTGATTCATAACATTGTTGTACTGTGTCTGATTCAGATAAGTGTCGCACTGTGTCCGTTTCTGATCAGTGTCGCACTGTGTCCGTTTCTGATCAGTGTCGCACTGTGTCTTATTCCGATCAGTGTCGCACTGTGTCTTATTCCGATCAGTGTCGCACTGTGCCTGATTCAGATCAGTGTCGCACTGTGTCCGATTCAGATCAGTGTCCCACACTTTCTGATTCAGATCCGTGTCGCACACTTTCTGATTCAGATCCGTGTCGCACTGTGACTGATTCAGATCAGTGTAGCTCTCTGTCTGATTCAGGTCAGTGTAACACTCTGTCTGATTCAGATCAGTGTCACACTGTGTCTGACTCAGATCCGTGTCGCACTGTGTCTGATTCAGATCCGTGTCGCACTGTGTCCGATTCAGATCACTGTCGGACTGTGTCCGATTCAGATCACTGTCGCACTGTGTCTGATTCAGATCAGTATCCCAATGTATCTGATTCATATCATTGTTGTACTGTGACTGATTCAGATCAGTATCCCAATATGCCTGATTCATATCTGTGTCGTACTGTGTCTGATTCAGATCAGTCTCCCAATGTGTCTGATTCATATCATTGTTGTACTGTGTCTGATTCAGATAAGTGTCGCACTGTGTCTGATTCAGATCAGTGTCGCACTGTGCCTGATTCAGACCCGTGACGTACCGTGTGTGATTCAGATCCGTGTCGCACTGTGTCTGATTCAGATTCGTGTCACACTGTGTCTGATTCAGATACGTGTCACGCTGTGTCTGATTCAGATCCGTGTCACACTGTGGCTGATTCAGATCCATATCACGCTGTATCTGATTCAGATCCATGTCATGATGTGTCTGATTCAGATCCATGTCATGCTTGTCTGTTTTAGATTCGTGTTACATTATGCCTTATTCAGATACGTGTCACATTGTGACTTATTCATATCAGTGTCGCATTGTGTCTGATTCAGCTCCGTGTCACATTATGTCTTATTCAGATCCATGTTTCACTGTGTCTGATTCAGCTCCGTGTCACATTATGTCTTATTCAGATCCGTGTCACACTGTGTCTGATTCAGATCCATGTCACGCTGTGTCTGATTCAGATCCATGTCACACTGTGTCTGCTTCAGATCCATGTCACGCTGTGTCTGATTCAGATCCATGTCACACTGTTTCTGATTCAGATCCGTGTCACACTGTGTCTGATTCAGATCCGTGTCGCACTGTATCCTATTCAATCAGTTTCGCAATGTGTCCGATTCAGATCAATGTCGCACTGTATCCAATTCAGATCGGTGTCGCACTGTGTCCGATTCAGATCAGTGTCGCACTGTGTCTGATTCAGATCTGTGTCACACTGTGTCTGATTCAGATCCGTGTCACACTGTGTCTGATTCAGATCCGTGGCGCACTGTGTCTGATTCAGTTCCAAGTCCCGCTCTGTCGGAATCAGATCCGTGTCGCACTGTGTCTGATTCAGATCAGTGTCGGACCGTGTCTGATTCAGATCCGTGTCGCCATGTGTCTGACTCGGATCAGTGTCACCCGGTATCTGATTCAGATCCGTGTCGCACCGTGTCTGATTCAGACACGTGTCGCACCGTTTCTGATTCAGATCCGTGACGCACCGTGTCTGATTCAGATCAGTGTCGCACACTGTCTGACTCAGATCCGTGTCACACTGTGTCTGATTCAGATTCGTGTCGCACTGTGTCCTATTCTAATCAGTGTCGCACTGTGTCCGATTCAGATCAATATCGCACTGTATCCGATTCAGATCAGTGTCACACTGTGTCCAATTGAGATCAGTGTCGCACTGTGTCCGATTGAGATCAGTGTCGCACTGTGTCCGATTCAGATCACTGTCGCACTGTGTCTGATTCAGATCAGTATCCCAATGTATCTGATTCATATCATTGTTGTACTGTGACTGATTCAGATCAGTATCCCAATATGCCTGATTCATATCTGTGTCGTACTGTGTCTGATTCAGATCAGTCTCCCGATGTGTCTGATTCATATCATTGTTGTACTGTGTCTGATTCAGATAAGTGTCGCACTGTGTCCGTTTCTGAGCAGTGTCGCACTGTGTCTTATTCCGATCAGTGTCGCACTGTGCCTGATTCAGATGTGTCGCACTGTGTCTGATTCAGATCAGTGTCGCACACTTTCTGATTCAGATCAGTGTCGCACACTTTCTGATTCAGATCCGTGTCGCACTGTGTCTGATTCAGATCAGTGTAGCTCTCTGTCTGATTCAGATCAGTGTCGCACACTGTCTGATTCAGATCCGTGTCGCACTGTGTCTGATTCAGATCAGTGTCGCACTGTGCTTGATTCAGACCCGTGACATACCGTGTGTGATTCAGATCCGTGTCGCACTGTGTCTGATTCAGATCCGTGTCACACTGTGTCTGATTCAGATCCGTGTCACACTGTGGCTGATTCAGATCCATGTCACGCTGTGTCTGATTCAGATCCATGTCACGCTGTATCTGATTCAGATCCATGTCACGATGTGTCTGATTCAGATCCATGTCATGCTTGTCTGATTTAGATTCGTGTTACATTATGCCTTATTCAGATTCGTGTCACATTGTGACTTATTCATATCAGTGTCGCATTGTGTCTTATTCAGCTCCGTGTCACATTATGTCTTATTCAGATCCATGTTTCACTGTGTCTGATTCAACTCCGTGTCACATTATGTCTTATTCAGATCCGTGTCACACTGTGTCTGATTCAGATCCGTGTCGCAATGTGTGTGATTCAAATCCGTGACGCACTGTGTCTGATTCAGATCTGTGTTGCACTGCGTCTGATTCAGATCAGTGTCGCACTGTGTCGTATTCAGATCCGTGTCGCACTGTGTCTGATTCAGATCCGTGTCGCACTGCATCTGATTCAGATCAATGTAGCACAATGTCTGAAACAGATCAGTGTCGCACACTATCTGATTCAGATCCATGTCACACTGTTTCTGATTCAGATCCGTGTCGCACTGTGTCCGATTCAGATCAGTGTCGCACTGTGTCCGATTCAGATCAGTGTCGCACTATGTCCGATTCAGATCAGTTTCGCACTGTGTCTGATTCAGACCCGTCTCGCACTGTGTCTGATTCAGATCAGTATCCCAATGTATCTGATTCATATCATTGTTGTACTGTGTCTGATTCAGATCAGTATCCCAATGTATCTGATTCATATCATTGTTGTACCGTGTCTGATTCAGATCAGTATCCCAATGTGCCTGATTCATATCTGTGTCGGATTCAGATCCATGTCGCACTCTCTGATTCAGATCAGGGTCGCACTCTGTCTAATTCAGATCCGTGTCGCACAGTGTCTGACTCGGATCATTGTCGCCCGGTGTCTGATTCAGATCCATGTCGCACTGTGTCTGATTCAGACCCATGTCGCACGGTGTCTGATTCAGATCCATGTCGCACCGTTTCTGATTCAGACCCGTGTCAGACCGTTTCTGATTCAGATCCGTGACGCACCATGTCTAATTCAGATCAGTGTCTCAACGTGTCTGATTCAGATCACTGTCGCACTGTGCCTGATTCAAAGCCGTGACGCACCGTGTCTGATTCAGTTCCGTGTCCCAATGTGTGTGATTCAGGTCAGTGTCGCAGAGTGTCTGATTCAGGTCAGTGTGGCACTGTGTCTGAATCACCTAAGCGTCTCTCTTTGTCTGATTCACATCCATGTCCCATTGTGTCTGATTCAGATCAGTGTCGCACTGTGTCCGATTCAGATCAGTGTCGCACCGTGTCTGATACAGATCAGTGTCTCAACGTGTGTGATTCAGATCCATGTCGCACTGTGTTTGATTCAGATCCGTGTCGCAATGTGTCCGATTCAGATCATTGTCGCACTGTGTCTGATTCAGATCAGTGTAGCACTCTGTCTGATTCAGATCAGTGTCGCACACTGTCTGACTCAGATCCGTGTCACACTGTTTCTGATTCAGATCCGTGTCGCACTGTGTCTGATTCAGATTCGTGTCACACTGTGACCTATTCTAATCAGTGTCGCAACGTGTCCAATTCAGATCAATATCGCACTGTATCCGATTCAGATCAGTGTCACACTGTGTCCGATTGAGATCAGTGTCGCACTGTGTCCGGTTCAGATCACTGTCGGACTGTGTCCGATTCAGATCACTGTCGCACTGTGTCTGATTCAGATCAGTATCCCAATGTATCTGATTCATATCATTGTTGTACTGTGACTGATTCAGATCAGTATCCCAATATGCCTGATTCATATCTGTGTCGTACTGTGTCTGATTCAGATCAGTCTCCCAATGTGTCTGATTCATATCATTGTTGTACTGTGTCTTATTCAGATAAGTGTCGCACTGTGTCTGATTCAGATCAGTGTCGCACTGTGCCTGATTCAGACCCGTGACGTACCGTGTGTGATTCAGATCCGTGTCGCACTGTGTCTGATTCAGATTCGTGTCACACTGTGTCTGATTCAGATACGTGTCACGCTGTGGCTGATTCAGATCCATGTCACGCTGTATCTGATTCAGATCCATGTCATGATGTGTCTGATTCAGATCCATGTCATGCTTGTCTGATTTAGATTCGTGTTACATTATGCCTTATTCAGATTCGTGTCACATTGTGACTTATTCATATCAGTGTCGCATTGTGTCTGATTCAGCTCCGTGTCACATTATGTCTTATTCAGATCCATGTTTCACTGTGTCTGATTCAGCTCCGTGTCACATTATGTCTTATTCAGATCCGTGTCACACTGTGTCTGATTCAGATCCATGTCACACTGTGTGTGATTCAAATCCGTGACGCACTGTGTCTGATTCAGATCTGTGTTGCACTGCGTCTGATTCAGATCAGTGTCGCACTGTGTCGTATTCAGATCCGTGTCACACTGTGGCTGATTCAGATCCATGTCACACTGTTTCTGATTCAGATCCATGTCACGCTGTATCTGATTCAGATCCATGTCACGATGTGTGATTCAGATCCATGTCAGGCTTGTCTGATTTAGATTCGTGTTACATTATGCCTTATTCAGATTCTTGTCACATTGTGACTTATTCATATCAGTGTCGCATTGTGTCTGATTCAGCTCCGTGTCACATTATGTCTTATTCAGATCCATGTTTCACTGTGTCTGATTCAGCTCGGTGTCACATTATGTCTTATTCAGATCCGTGTCGCACTGTGTCTGATTCAGATCAGTGTCGCACTGTGTCTGATTCAGATCCGTGTCACACTGTGGCTGATTCAGATCCATGTCACGCTGTGTCTGATTCAGATCCATGTCACGCTGTATCTGATTCAGATCCATGTCACGATGTGTCTGATTCAGATCCATGTCATGCTTGTCTGATTTAGATTCGTGTTTCATTATGCCTTATTCAGATTCGTGTCACATTGTGACTTATTCATATCAGTGTCGCATTGTGTCTGATTCAGCTCCGTGTCACATTATGTCTTATTCAGATCCATTTTTCACTGTGTCTGATTCATCTCCGTGTCACATTATGTCTTATTCAGATCCGTGTCGCACTGTCTGATTCAGATCAGTTTCGCACTGTGTCTGATTCAGATCTGTGTCACACTGTGTCTGATTCACTTCCATGTCACGCTGTGTCGTTATCAGATCCATGTCGCACTGTGTCTGACTCGGATCAGTGTCGCACGGTGTCTGATTCAGATCCATGTCGCACGGTGTCTGTTTCAGACCCGTGTCGCACCGTTTCTGATTCAGATCCGTGTTGCACTGTGTCTGAATCGGTTCAGTGTTGCACTGTGTCATATTCGGATCAGTGTCGCATGGTGTCTGCTTTGGATCCATGTCGCACTCTGATTCAGATCAGTGTCGCACTGTGTCCGATTAAGATCCGTGTCGCACTGTGATTCAGATCAATGTCGCACTGTATCTGATTCAGATCCGTGTCGCACTGTTTGTGATTCAGATCAGTGTAACACTCTGTCTGATTCAGATCAGTGTCGCACATTGTCTGATTCAGATCCGTATCACACTGTGTCTGATTCAGATCCGTGTCGCGCTGTGTCTGATGCCGATTCGTGTCGCACTGTGTCCTATTCTAATCAGTGTCGCACTGTGTCCGATTCAGATCAATATCGCACTGTATCCAATTCAGATCAGTGTCACACTGTGTCCGATTGAGATCAGTGTCGCACTGTGTCCGATTCAGATCACTGTCGCACTGTGTCCGATTCAGATCACTGTCGCACTGTTTCTGATTCAGATCAGTATCCCAATGTGCCTGATTAATATCGGTGTCGTATTGTGTCTGATTCAGATCAGTCTCCCAGTGTGTCTGATTCATAACATTGTTGTACTGTGTCTGATTCAGATAAGTGTCGCACTGTGTCCGTTTCTGATCAGTGTCGCACTGTGTCTTATTCCGATCAGTGTCGCACTGTGTCTTATTCCGATCAGTGTCGCACTGTGCCTGATTCAGATCAGTGTCGCACTGTGTCCGATTCAGATCAATGTCGCACTGTATCCGATTCAGATCAATGTCACACTGTGTCCGATTGAGATCATTGTCGCACTGTGTCCGATTCAGATCAGTATCCCAATGTATCTGATTCATATCATTGTTGTACTGAGTCTGATTCAGATCAGTATCCCAATGTGCCTGATTCATATCTGTGTCATACTGTGTCTGATTCAGATCAGTCTCCCAATGTGTCTGATTCATAACATTTTTATACTGTGTCTGATTCAGATAAGTGTCGCACTGTGTCCGTTTCTGATCAGTGTCGCACTGTGTCTTATACCGATCAGTGTCGCACTGTGTCTTATTCCGATCAGTGTCGCACTGTGCCTGATTCAGATAAGTGTCGCACTGTGTCTGATTCAGATCAGTGTCCCACACTTTCTGATTCAGATCAATGTCGCACACTTTCTGATTCAGATCCGTGTCACACTGTGTCTGATTCAGATCAGTGTAGCTCTCTGTCTGATTCAGATCAGTGTCGCACACTGTCTGATTCAGATCTGTGTCGCACTGTGTCTGATTCAGATCAGTGTCGCACTGTGCCTGATTCAGACCCATGACGTACCGTGTGTGATTCAGATCCGTGTCGCACTGTGTCTGATTCAGATCCGTGTCACACTGTGTCTGATTCAGATACGTGTCACGCTATGTCTGATTCAGATCCGTGTCACACTGTGGCTGATTCAGATCCATGTCACACTGTGTCTGATTCAGATCCATGTCACGCTGTATCTGATTCAGATCCATGTCACGATGTGTGATTCAGATCCATGTCATGCTTTTCTGATTTAGATTCGTGTTACATTATGCCTTATTCAGATTCTTGTCACATTGTGACTTATTCATATCAGTGTCGCATTGTGTCTGATTCAGCTCCGTGTCACATTATGTCTTATTCAGATCCATGTTTCACTGTGTCTGATTCAGCTCCGTGTCACATTATGTCTTATTCAGATCCGTGTCGCACTGTGTCTGATTCAGATCAGTGTCGCACTGTGTCTGATTCAGATCCGTGTCACACTGTGTCTGATTCATCTCCGTGTCACATTATGTCTTATTCAGATCCGTGTCGCACTGTCTGATTCAGATCAGTGTCGCACTGTGTCTGATTCAGATCTGTGTCACACTGTGTCTGATTCAGTTCCATGTCACGCTGTGTCGGTATCAGATCCATGTCGCACTGTGTCTGACTCGGATCAGTGTCGCACGGTGTCTGATTCAGATCCATGTCGCACGGTGTCTGATTCAGACCCATGTCGCACCGTTTCTGATTCAGATCCGTGTTGCACTGTGTCTGAATCGGATCAGTGTTGCTCTGTGTCATATTCGGATCAGTGTCGCATGGTGTCTGCTTTGGATCCATGTCGCACTCTGATTCAGATCAGTGTCACACTGTGTCCGATTAAGATCCGTGTCGCACTGTGATTCAGATCAATGTCGCACTGTATCTGATTCAGATCCGTGTCGCACTGTGTGTGATTCAGATCAGTGTAACACTCTGTCTGATTCAGATCAGTGTCGCACACTGTCTGATTCAGATCCGTATCACAATGTGTCTGATTCAGATCCGTTTCGCACTGTGTCTGATTCCGATTCGTGTCGCACTGTGTCCTATTCTAATCAGTGTCGCACTGTGTCCGATTCAGATCAATATCGCACTGTATCCAATTCAGATCAGTGTCACACTGTGTCCGATTGAGATCAGTGTCGCACTGTGTCCGATTCAGATCACTGTCGCACTGTGTCCGATTCAGATCACAGTCGCACTGTTTCTGATTCAGATCAGTATCCCAATGTGCCTGATTAATATCGGTGTCGTATTGTGTCTGATTCAGATCAGTCTCCCAATGTGTCTGATTCATAACATTGTTGTACTGTGTCTGATTCAGATAAGTGTCGCACTGTGTCCGTTTCTGATCAGTGTCGCACTGTGTCCGTTTCTGATCAGTGTCGCACTGTGTCTTATTCCGATCAGTGTCGCACTGTGTCTTATTCTGATCAGTGTCGCACTGTGCCTGATTCAGATCAGTGTCGCACTGTGTCTGATTCAGATCAGTGTCCCACACTTTCTGATTCAGATCAGTGTCGCACTGTGTCTGATTCAGATCAGTGTCGCACTGTGTCTGATTCAGATCAGTGTCCCACACTTTCTGATTCAGATCAGTGTCGCACACTTTCTGATTCAGATCCGTGTCGCACTGTGACTGATTCAGATCAGTGTAGCTCTCTGTCTGATTCAGGTCAGTGTAGCACTCTGTCTGATTCAGATCCGTGTCGCACACTGTCTGACTCAGATCCGTGTTGCACTGTGTCTGATTCAGATCCGTGTCGCACTGTGTCTGATTCAGATTCGTGTCGCACTGTGTCCTATTCTAATCAGTGTCGCACTGTGTCCGATTCAGATCAATATCGCACTGTATCCGATTCAGATCAGTGTCACACTGTGTCCGATTGAGATCAGTGTCGCACTGTGTCCGATTCAGATCACTGTCGGACTGTGTCCGATTCAGATCACTGTCGCACTGTGTCTGATTCAGATCAGTATCCCAATGTATCTGATTCATATCATTGCTGTACTGTGACTGATTCAGATCAGTATCCCAATATGCCTGATTCATATCTGTGTCGTACTGTGTCTGATTCAGATCAGTCTCCCAATGTGTCTGATTCATATCATTGTTGTACTGTGTCTGATTCAGATAAGTGTCGCACTGTGTCCGTTTCCGATCAGTGTCGCACTGTTTCTTATTCCGATCAGTGTCGCACTGTGCCTGATTCAGATGTGTCGCACTGTGTCTGATTCAGATCAGTGTCCCACACTTTCTGATTCAGATCATTGTCGCACACTTTCTGATTCAGATCCGTGTCGCACTGTGTCTGATTCAGATCAGTGTAGCTCTCTGTCTGGTTCAGATCAGTGTCGCACACTGTCTGATTCAGATCCGTGTCGCACTGTGTCTGATTCAGATCAGTGTCGCACTGTGCTTGATTCAGACCCGTGACATACCGTGTGTGATTCAGATCCGTGTCGCACTGTGTCTGATTCAGATCCGTGTCACACTGTGTCTGATTCAGATGCGTGTCACACTGTGTCTGATTCAGATCCATGTCACGCTGTATCTGATTCAGATCCATGTCACGATGTGTGATTCAGATCCATGTCATGCTTTTCTGATTTAGATTCGTGTTACATTATGCCTTATTCAGATTCTTGTCACATTGTGACTTATTCATATCAGTGTCACATTGTGTCTGATTCAGCTCCGTGTCACATTATGTCTTATTCAGATCCATGTTTCACTGTGTCTGATTCAGCTCCGTGTCACATTATGTCTTATTCAGATCCGTGTCGCACTGTGTCTGATTCAGATCAGTGTCGCACTGTGTCTGATTCAGATCCGTGTCACACTGTGTCTGATTCATCTCCGTGTCACATTATGTCTTATTCAGATCCGTGTCGCACTGTCTGATTCAGATCAGTGTCGCACTGTGTCTGATTCAGATCTGTGTCACACTGTGTCTGATTCAGTTCCATGTCACGCTGTGTCGGTATCAGATCCATGTCGCACTGTGTCTGACTCGGATCAGTGTCGCACGGTGTCTGATTCAGATCCATGTCGCACGGTGTCTGATTCAGACCCATGTCGCACCGTTTCTGATTCAGATCCGTGTTGCACTGTGTCTGAATCGGATCAGTGTTGCTCTGTGTCATATTCGGATCAGTGTCGCATGGTGTCTGCTTTGGATCCATGTCGCACTCTGATTCAGATCAGTGTCACACTGTGTCCGATTAAGATCCGTGTCGCACTGTGATTCAGATCAATGTCGCACTGTATCTGATTCAGATCCGTGTCGCACTGTGTGTGATTCAGATCAGTGTAACACTCTGTCTGATTCAGATCAGTGTCGCACACTGTCTGATTCAGATCCGTATCACAATGTGTCTGATTCAGATCCGTTTCGCACTGTGTCTGATTCCGATTCGTGTCGCACTGTGTCCTATTCTAATCAGTGTCGCACTGTGTCCGATTCAGATCAATATCGCACTGTATCCAATTCAGATCAGTGTCACACTGTGTCCGATTGAGATCAGTGTCGCACTGTGTCCGATTCAGATCACTGTCGCACTGTGTCCGATTCAGATCACAGTCGCACTGTTTCTGATTCAGATCAGTATCCCAATGTGCCTGATTAATATCGGTGTCGTATTGTGTCTGATTCAGATCAGTCTCCCAATGTGTCTGATTCATAACATTGTTGTACTGTGTCTGATTCAGATAAGTGTCGCACTGTGTCCGTTTCTGATCAGTGTCGCACTGTGTCCGTTTCTGATCAGTGTCGCACTGTGTCTTATTCCGATCAGTGTCGCACTGTGCCTGATTCAGATCAGTGTCGCACTGTGTCTGATTCAGATCAGTGTCCCACACTTTCTGATTCAGATCAGTGTCGCACTGTGTCTGATTCAGATCAGTGTCGCACTGTGTCTGATTCAGATCAGTGTCCCACACTTTCTGATTCAGATCAGTGTCGCACACTTTCTGATTCAGATCCGTGTCGCACTGTGACTGATTCAGATCAGTGTAGCTCTCTGTCTGATTCAGGTCAGTGTAGCACTCTGTCTGATTCAGATCCGTGTCGCACACTGTCTGACTCAGATCCGTGTTGCACTGTGTCTGATTCAGATCCGTGTCGCACTGTGTCTGATTCAGATTCGTGTCGCACTGTGTCCTATTCTAATCAGTGTCGCACTGTGTCCGATTCAGATCAATATCGCACTGTATCCGATTCAGATCAGTGTCACACTGTGTCCGATTGAGATCAGTGTCGCACTGTGTCCGATTCAGATCACTGTCGGACTGTGTCCGATTCAGATCACTGTCGCACTGTGTCTGATTCAGATCAGTATCCCAATGTATCTGATTCATATCATTGCTGTACTGTGACTGATTCAGATCAGTATCCCAATATGCCTGATTCATATCTGTGTCGTACTGTGTCTGATTCAGATCAGTCTCCCAATGTGTCTGATTCATATCATTGTTGTACTGTGTCTGATTCAGATAAGTGTCGCACTGTGTCCGTTTCCGATCAGTGTCGCACTGTTTCTTATTCCGATCAGTGTCGCACTGTGCCTGATTCAGATGTGTCGCACTGTGTCTGATTCAGATCAGTGTCCCACACTTTCTGATTCAGATCATTGTCGCACACTTTCTGATTCAGATCCGTGTCGCACTGTGTCTGATTCAGATCAGTGTAGCTCTCTGTCTGGTTCAGATCAGTGTCGCACACTGTCTGATTCAGATCCGTGTCGCACTGTGTCTGATTCAGATCAGTGTCGCACTGTGCTTGATTCAGACCCGTGACATACCGTGTGTGATTCAGATCCGTGTCGCACTGTGTCTGATTCAGATCCGTGTCACACTGTGTCTGATTCAGATGCGTGTCACGCTGTGTCTGATTCAGATCCGTGTCACACTGTGGCTGATTCAGATCCATGTGACGCTGTGTCTGATTCAGATCCATGTCACGCTGTATCTGATTCAGATCCATGTCACGATGTGTCTGATTCAGATCCATGTCATGCTGTGTCTGATTTAGATTCGTGTTACATTATGCCTTGTTCAGATACGTTCACATTGTGACTTATTCATATCAGTGTCGCATTGTGTCTGATTCAGCTCCGTGTCACATTATGTCTTATTCAGATCCATGTTTCACTGTGTCTGATTCAGCTCCGTGTCACATTATGTCTTATTCAGATCCGTGTCGCACTGTGTCTGATTCAGATCCGTGTCGCAATGTGTGTGATTCAAATCCGTGACGCACTGTGTCTGATTCAGATCTGTGTTGCACTGCGTCTGATTCAGATCCGTTTTGCCCTGTGTCCTATTCAAATCAGTGTCGCACTGTGTCCGATTCAGATCAATGTCGCACTGTATCCGATTCAGATCAGTGTCACACTGTGTCCGATTGATATCAGTGTCGCACTGTGTCCGATTCAGATTACTGTCGGACTGTGTCCGATTCAGATCACTGTCGCACTGTGTCTGATTCAGATCAGTATCCCAATGTATCTGATTCATATCATTGTTGTACTGTGTCTGATTCAGAACAGTATCCCAATGTGCCTGATTCATATCTGTGTCGTACTGTGTCTGATTCAGATCAGTCTCCCAATGTGTCTGATTCATAACATTGTTGTACTGTGTCTGATTCAGATAAGTGTTGCACTGTGTCCGTTTCTGATCGGTGTCGCACTGTGTCTTATTCCAATCAGTGTCGCACTGTGTCTTATTCCGATCAGTGTCGCACTGTGCCTGATTCAGATAAGTGTCGCACTGTGTCTGATTCAGATCAGTGTCCCACACTTTCTGATTCAGATCAATGTCGCACACTTTCTGATTCAGATCCGTGTCGCACTGTGTCTGATTCAGATCAGTGTAGCTCTCTGTCTGATTCAGATCAGTGTCGCACACTGTCTGATTCAGATCCGTGTCGCACTGTGTCTGATTCAGATCAGTGTCGCATTGTGCCTGATTCAGACCCGTGACGTACCGTGTGTGATTCAGATCCGTGTCGCACTGTGTCTGATTCAGATCCGTGTCACACTGTGTCTGATTCAGATACGTGTCACGCTATGTCTGATTCAGATCCGTGTCACACTGTGGCTGATTCAGATCCATGTCACACTGTTTCTGATTCAGATCCATGTCACGCTGTATCTGATTCAGATCCATGTCACGATGTGTGATTCAGATCCATGTCAGGCTTGTCTGATTTAGATTCGTGTTACATTATGCCTTATTCAGATTCTTGTCACATTGTGACTTATTCATATCAGTGTTTCACTGTGTCTGATTCAGCTCGGTGTCACATTATGTCTTATTCAGATCCGTGTCGCACTGTGTCTGATTCAGATCAGTGTCGCACTGTGTCTGATTCAGATCCGTGTCACACTGTGGCTGATTCAGATCCATGTCACGCTGTGTCTGATTCAGATCCATGTCACGCTGTATCTGATTCAGATCCATGTCACGATGTGTCTGATTCAGATCCATGTCATGCTTGTCTGATTTAGATTCGTGTTTCATTATGCCTTATTCAGATTCGTGTCACATTGTGACTTATTCATATCAGTGTCGCATTGTGTCTGATTCAGCTCCGTGTCACATTATGTCTTATTCAGATCCATTTTTCACTGTGTCTGATTCATCTCCGTGTCACATTATGTCTTATTCAGATCCGTGTCGCACTGTCTGATTCAGATCAGTTTCGCACTGTGTCTGATTCAGATCTGTGTCACACTGTGTCTGATTCACTTCCATGTCACGCTGTGTCGGTATCAGATCCATGTCGCACTGTGTCTGACTCGGATCTGTGTCGCACGGTGTCTGATTCAGATCCATGTCGCACGTTGTCTGATTCAGACCCGTGTCGCACCGTTTCTGATTCAGATCCGTGTCGCACTGTGTCCTATTCTAATCAGTGTCGCACTGTGTCCGATTCAGATCAATATCGCACTGTATCCGATTCAGATCAGTGTCGCACTGTGTCCGATTGAGATCAGTGTCGTACTGTGTCCGGTTCAGATCACTGTCGGACTGTGTCCGATTCAGATCACTGTCACACTGTGTCTGATTCAGATCAGTATCCCAATGTATCTGATTCATATCATTGTTGTACTGTGACTGATTCAGATCAGTATCCCAATATGCCTGATTCATATCTGTGTCGTACTGTGTCTGATTCAGATCAGTCTCCCAATGTGTCTGATTCATATCATTGTTGTACTGTGTCTGATTCAGATAAGTGTCGCACTGTGTCCGTTTCTGATCAGTGTCGCACTGTGTCCGTTTCTGATCAGTGTCGCACTGTGTCTTATTCCGATCAGTGTCGCACTGTGTCTTATTCCGATCAGTGTCGCACTGTGCCTGATTCAGATCAGTGTCGCACTGTGTCCGATTCAGATCAGTGTCCCACACTTTCTGATTCAGATCCGTGTCGCACACTTTCTGATTCAGATCCGTGTCGCACTGTGACTGATTCAGATCAGTGTAGCTCTCTGTCTGATTCAGGTCAGTGTAACACTCTGTCTGATTCAGATCAGTGTCACACTGTGTCTGACTCAGATCCGTGTCGCACTGTGTCTGATTCAGATCCGTGTCGCACTGTGTCCGATTCAGATCACTGTCGGACTGTGTCCGATTCAGATCACTGTCGCACTGTGTCTGATTCAGATCAGTATCCCAATGTATCTGATTCATATCATTGTTGTACTGTGACTGATTCAGATCAGTATCCCAATATGCCTGATTCATATCTGTGTCGTACTGTGTCTGATTCAGATCAGTCTCCCAATGTGTCTGATTCATATCATTGTTGTACTGTGTCTGATTCAGATAAGTGTCGCACTGTGTCTGATTCAGATCAGTGTCGCACTGTGCCTGATTCAGACCCGTGACGTACCGTGTGTGATTCAGATCCGTGTCGCACTGTGTCTGATTCAGATTCGTGTCACACTGTGTCTGATTCAGATACGTGTCACGCTGTGTCTGATTCAGATCCGTGTCACACTGTGGCTGATTCAGATCCATATCACGCTGTATCTGATTCAGATCCATGTCATGATGTGTCTGATTCAGATCCATGTCATGCTTGTCTGTTTTAGATTCGTGTTACATTATGCCTTATTCAGATACGTGTCACATTGTGACTTATTCATATCAGTGTCGCATTGTGTCTGATTCAGCTCCGTGTCACATTATGTCTTATTCAGATCCATGTTTCACTGTGTCTGATTCAGCTCCGTGTCACATTATGTCTTATTCAGATCCGTGTCACACTGTGTCTGATTCAGATCCATGTCACGCTGTGTCTGATTCAGATCCATGTCACACTGTGTCTGCTTCAGATCCATGTCACGCTGTGTCTGATTCAGATCCATGTCACACTGTTTCTGATTCAGATCCGTGTCACACTGTGTCTGATTCAGATCCGTGTCGCACTGTATCCTATTCAATCAGTTTCGCAATGTGTCCGATTCAGATCAATGTCGCACTGTATCCAATTCAGATCGGTGTCGCACTGTGTCCGATTCAGATCAGTGTCGCACTGTGTCTGATTCAGATCTGTGTCACACTGTGTCTGATTCAGATCCGTGTCACACTGTGTCTGATTCAGATCCGTGGCGCACTGTGTCTGATTCAGTTCCAAGTCCCGCTCTGTCGGAATCAGATCCGTGTCGCACTGTGTCTGATTCAGATCAGTGTCGGACCGTGTCTGATTCAGATCCGTGTCGCCATGTGTCTGACTCGGATCAGTGTCACCCGGTATCTGATTCAGATCCATGTCGCACCGTGTCTGATTCAGACCCGTGTCGCACCGTTTCTGATTCAGATCCGTGACGCACCGTGTCTGATTCAGATCAGTGTCGCACACTGTCTGACTCAGATCCGTGTCACACTGTGTCTGATTCAGATTCGTGTCGCACTGTGTCCTATTCTAATCAGTGTCGCACTGTGTCCGATTCAGATCAATATCGCACTGTATCCGATTCAGATCAGTGTCACACTGTGTCCAATTGAGATCAGTGTCGCACTGTGTCCGATTGAGATCAGTGTCGCACTGTGTCCGATTCAGATCACTGTCGCACTGTGTCTGATTCAGATCAGTATCCCAATGTATCTGATTCATATCATTGTTGTACTGTGACTGATTCAGATCAGTATCCCAATATGCCTGATTCATATCTGTGTCGTACTGTGTCTGATTCAGATCAGTCTCCCGATGTGTCTGATTCATATCATTGTTGTACTGTGTCTGATTCAGATAAGTGTCGCACTGTGTCCGTTTCTGAGCAGTGTCGCACTGTGTCTTATTCCGATCAGTGTCGCACTGTGCCTGATTCAGATGTGTCGCACTGTGTCTGATTCAGATCAGTGTCGCACACTTTCTGATTCAGATCAGTGTCGCACACTTTCTGATTCAGATCCGTGTCGCACTGTGTCTGATTCAGATCAGTGTAGCTCTCTGTCTGATTCAGATCAGTGTCGCACACTGTCTGATTCAGATCCGTGTCGCACTGTGTCTGATTCAGATCAGTGTCGCACTGTGCTTGATTCAGACCCGTGACATACCGTGTGTGATTCAGATCCGTGTCGCACTGTGTCTGATTCAGATCCGTGTCACACTGTGTCTGATTCAGATCCGTGTCACACTGTGGCTGATTCAGATCCATGTCACGCTGTGTCTGATTCAGATCCATGTCACGCTGTATCTGATTCAGATCCATGTCACGATGTGTCTGATTCAGATCCATGTCATGCTTGTCTGATTTAGATTCGTGTTACATTATGCCTTATTCAGATTCGTGTCACATTGTGACTTATTCATATCAGTGTCGCATTGTGTCTTATTCAGCTCCGTGTCACATTATGTCTTATTCAGATCCATGTTTCACTGTGTCTGATTCAACTCCGTGTCACATTATGTCTTATTCAGATCCGTGTCACACTGTGTCTGATTCAGATCCGTGTCGCAATGTGTGTGATTCAAATCCGTGACGCACTGTGTCTGATTCAGATCTGTGTTGCACTGCGTCTGATTCAGATCAGTGTCGCACTGTGTCGTATTCAGATCCGTGTCGCACTGTGTCTGATTCAGATCCGTGTCGCACTGCATCTGATTCAGATCAATGTAGCACAATGTCTGAAACAGATCAGTGTCGCACACTATCTGATTCAGATCCATGTCACACTGTTTCTGATTCAGATCCGTGTCGCACTGTGTCCGATTCAGATCAGTGTCGCACTGTGTCCGATTCAGATCAGTGTCGCACTATGTCCGATTCAGATCAGTTTCGCACTGTGTCTGATTCAGACCCGTCTCGCACTGTGTCTGATTCAGATCAGTATCCCAATGTATCTGATTCATATCATTGTTGTACTGTGTCTGATTCAGATCAGTATCCCAATGTATCTGATTCATATCATTGTTGTACCGTGTCTGATTCAGATCAGTATCCCAATGTGCCTGATTCATATCTGTGTCGGATTCAGATCCATGTCGCACTCTCTGATTCAGATCAGGGTCGCACTCTGTCTAATTCAGATCCGTGTCGCACAGTGTCTGACTCGGATCATTGTCGCCCGGTGTCTGATTCAGATCCATGTCGCACTGTGTCTGATTCAGACCCATGTCGCACGGTGTCTGATTCAGATCCATGTCGCACCGTTTCTGATTCAGACCCGTGTCAGACCGTTTCTGATTCAGATCCGTGACGCACCATGTCTAATTCAGATCAGTGTCTCAACGTGTCTGATTCAGATCACTGTCGCACTGTGCCTGATTCAAAGCCGTGACGCACCGTGTCTGATTCAGTTCCGTGTCCCAATGTGTGTGATTCAGGTCAGTGTCGCAGAGTGTCTGATTCAGGTCAGTGTGGCACTGTGTCTGAATCACCTAAGCGTCTCTCTTTGTCTGATTCACATCCATGTCCCATTGTGTCTGATTCAGATCAGTGTCGCACTGTGTCCGATTCAGATCAGTGTCGCACCGTGTCTGATACAGATCAGTGTCTCAACGTGTGTGATTCAGATCCATGTCGCACTGTGTTTGATTCAGATCCGTGTCGCAATGTGTCCGATTCAGATCATTGTCGCACTGTGTCTGATTCAGATCAGTGTAGCACTCTGTCTGATTCAGATCAGTGTCGCACACTGTCTGACTCAGATCCGTGTCACACTGTTTCTGATTCAGATCCGTGTCGCACTGTGTCTGATTCAGATTCGTGTCACACTGTGACCTATTCTAATCAGTGTCGCAACGTGTCCAATTCAGATCAATATCGCACTGTATCCGATTCAGATCAGTGTCACACTGTGTCCGATTGAGATCAGTGTCGCACTGTGTCCGGTTCAGATCACTGTCGGACTGTGTCCGATTCAGATCACTGTCGCACTGTGTCTGATTCAGATCAGTATCCCAATGTATCTGATTCATATCATTGTTGTACTGTGACTGATTCAGATCAGTATCCCAATATGCCTGATTCATATCTGTGTCGTACTGTGTCTGATTCAGATCAGTCTCCCAATGTGTCTGATTCATATCATTGTTGTACTGTGTCTTATTCAGATAAGTGTCGCACTGTGTCTGATTCAGATCAGTGTCGCACTGTGCCTGATTCAGACCCGTGACGTACCGTGTGTGATTCAGATCCGTGTCGCACTGTGTCTGATTCAGATTCGTGTCACACTGTGTCTGATTCAGATACGTGTCACGCTGTGGCTGATTCAGATCCATGTCACGCTGTATCTGATTCAGATCCATGTCATGATGTGTCTGATTCAGATCCATGTCATGCTTGTCTGATTTAGATTCGTGTTACATTATGCCTTATTCAGATTCGTGTCACATTGTGACTTATTCATATCAGTGTCGCATTGTGTCTGATTCAGCTCCGTGTCACATTATGTCTTATTCAGATCCATGTTTCACTGTGTCTGATTCAGCTCCGTGTCACATTATGTCTTATTCAGATCCGTGTCACACTGTGTCTGATTCAGATCCATGTCACACTGTGTGTGATTCAAATCCGTGACGCACTGTGTCTGATTCAGATCTGTGTTGCACTGCGTCTGATTCAGATCAGTGTCGCACTGTGTCGTATTCAGATCCGTGTCACACTGTGGCTGATTCAGATCCATGTCACACTGTTTCTGATTCAGATCCATGTCACGCTGTATCTGATTCAGATCCATGTCACGATGTGTGATTCAGATCCATGTCAGGCTTGTCTGATTTAGATTCGTGTTACATTATGCCTTATTCAGATTCTTGTCACATTGTGACTTATTCATATCAGTGTCGCATTGTGTCTGATTCAGCTCCGTGTCACATTATGTCTTATTCAGATCCATGTTTCACTGTGTCTGATTCAGCTCGGTGTCACATTATGTCTTATTCAGATCCGTGTCGCACTGTGTCTGATTCAGATCAGTGTCGCACTGTGTCTGATTCAGATCCGTGTCACACTGTGGCTGATTCAGATCCATGTCACGCTGTGTCTGATTCAGATCCATGTCACGCTGTATCTGATTCAGATCCATGTCACGATGTGTCTGATTCAGATCCATGTCATGCTTGTCTGATTTAGATTCGTGTTTCATTATGCCTTATTCAGATTCGTGTCACATTGTGACTTATTCATATCAGTGTCGCATTGTGTCTGATTCAGCTCCGTGTCACATTATGTCTTATTCAGATCCATTTTTCACTGTGTCTGATTCATCTCCGTGTCACATTATGTCTTATTCAGATCCGTGTCGCACTGTCTGATTCAGATCAGTTTCGCACTGTGTCTGATTCAGATCTGTGTCACACTGTGTCTGATTCACTTCCATGTCACGCTGTGTCGTTATCAGATCCATGTCGCACTGTGTCTGACTCGGATCAGTGTCGCACGGTGTCTGATTCAGATCCATGTCGCACGGTGTCTGTTTCAGACCCGTGTCGCACCGTTTCTGATTCAGATCCGTGTTGCACTGTGTCTGAATCGGATCAGTGTTGCACTGTGTCATATTCGGATCAGTGTCGCATGGTGTCTGCTTTGGATCCATGTCGCACTCTGATTCAGATCAGTGTCGCACTGTGTCCGATTAAGATCCGTGTCGCACTGTGATTCAGATCAATGTCGCACTGTATCTGATTCAGATCCGTGTCGCACTGTTTGTGATTCAGATCAGTGTAACACTCTGTCTGATTCAGATCAGTGTCGCACATTGTCTGATTCAGATCCGTATCACACTGTGTCTGATTCAGATCCGTGTCGCGCTGTGTCTGATGCCGATTCGTGTCGCACTGTGTCCTATTCTAATCAGTGTCGCACTGTGTCCGATTCAGATCAATATCGCACTGTATCCAATTCAGATCAGTGTCACACTGTGTCCGATTGAGATCAGTGTCGCACTGTGTCCGATTCAGATCACTGTCGCACTGTGTCCGATTCAGATCACTGTCGCACTGTTTCTGATTCAGATCAGTATCCCAATGTGCCTGATTAATATCGGTGTCGTATTGTGTCTGATTCAGATCAGTCTCCCAGTGTGTCTGATTCATAACATTGTTGTACTGTGTCTGATTCAGATAAGTGTCGCACTGTGTCCGTTTCTGATCAGTGTCGCACTGTGTCTTATTCCGATCAGTGTCGCACTGTGTCTTATTCCGATCAGTGTCGCACTGTGCCTGATTCAGATCAGTGTCGCACTGTGTCCGATTCAGATCAATGTCGCACTGTATCCGATTCAGATCAATGTCACACTGTGTCCGATTGAGATCATTGTCGCACTGTGTCCGATTCAGATCAGTATCCCAATGTATCTGATTCATATCATTGTTGTACTGAGTCTGATTCAGATCAGTATCCCAATGTGCCTGATTCATATCTGTGTCATACTGTGTCTGATTCAGATCAGTCTCCCAATGTGTCTGATTCATAACATTTTTATACTGTGTCTGATTCAGATAAGTGTCGCACTGTGTCCGTTTCTGATCAGTGTCGCACTGTGTCTTATACCGATCAGTGTCGCACTGTGTCTTATTCCGATCAGTGTCGCACTGTGCCTGATTCAGATAAGTGTCGCACTGTGTCTGATTCAGATCAGTGTCCCACACTTTCTGATTCAGATCAATGTCGCACACTTTCTGATTCAGATCCGTGTCACACTGTGTCTGATTCAGATCAGTGTAGCTCTCTGTCTGATTCAGATCAGTGTCGCACACTGTCTGATTCAGATCTGTGTCGCACTGTGTCTGATTCAGATCAGTGTCGCACTGTGCCTGATTCAGACCCATGACGTACCGTGTGTGATTCAGATCCGTGTCGCACTGTGTCTGATTCAGATCCGTGTCACACTGTGTCTGATTCAGATACGTGTCACGCTATGTCTGATTCAGATCCGTGTCACACTGTGGCTGATTCAGATCCATGTCACACTGTGTCTGATTCAGATCCATGTCACGCTGTATCTGATTCAGATCCATGTCACGATGTGTGATTCAGATCCATGTCATGCTTTTCTGATTTAGATTCGTGTTACATTATGCCTTATTCAGATTCTTGTCACATTGTGACTTATTCATATCAGTGTCGCATTGTGTCTGATTCAGCTCCGTGTCACATTATGTCTTATTCAGATCCATGTTTCACTGTGTCTGATTCAGCTCCGTGTCACATTATGTCTTATTCAGATCCGTGTCGCACTGTGTCTGATTCAGATCAGTGTCGCACTGTGTCTGATTCAGATCCGTGTCACACTGTGTCTGATTCATCTCCGTGTCACATTATGTCTTATTCAGATCCGTGTCGCACTGTCTGATTCAGATCAGTGTCGCACTGTGTCTGATTCAGATCTGTGTCACACTGTGTCTGATTCAGTTCCATGTCACGCTGTGTCGGTATCAGATCCATGTCGCACTGTGTCTGACTCGGATCAGTGTCGCACGGTGTCTGATTCAGATCCATGTCGCACGGTGTCTGATTCAGACCCATGTCGCACCGTTTCTGATTCAGATCCGTGTTGCACTGTGTCTGAATCGGATCAGTGTTGCTCTGTGTCATATTCGGATCAGTGTCGCATGGTGTCTGCTTTGGATCCATGTCGCACTCTGATTCAGATCAGTGTCACACTGTGTCCGATTAAGATCCGTGTCGCACTGTGATTCAGATCAATGTCGCACTGTATCTGATTCAGATCCGTGTCGCACTGTGTGTGATTCAGATCAGTGTAACACTCTGTCTGATTCAGATCTGTGTCGCACACTGTCTGATTCAGATCCGTATCACAATGTGTCTGATTCAGATCCGTTTCGCACTGTGTCTGATTCCGATTCGTGTCGCACTGTGTCCTATTCTAATCAGTGTCGCACTGTGTCCGATTCAGATCAATATCGCACTGTATCCAATTCAGATCAGTGTCACACTGTGTCCGATTGAGATCAGTGTCGCACTGTGTCCGATTCAGATCACTGTCGCACTGTGTCCGATTCAGATCACAGTCGCACTGTTTCTGATTCAGATCAGTATCCCAATGTGCCTGATTAATATCGGTGTCGTATTGTGTCTGATTCAGATCAGTCTCCCAATGTGTCTGATTCATAACATTGTTGTACTGTGTCTGATTCAGATAAGTGTCGCACTGTGTCCGTTTCTGATCAGTGTCGCACTGTGTCCGTTTCTGATCAGTGTCGCACTGTGTCTTATTCCGATCAGTGTCGCACTGTGTCTTATTCTGATCAGTGTCGCACTGTGCCTGATTCAGATCAGTGTCGCACTGTGTCTGATTCAGATCAGTGTCCCACACTTTCTGATTCAGATCAGTGTCGCACTGTGTCTGATTCAGATCAGTGTCGCACTGTGTCTGATTCAGATCAGTGTCCCACACTTTCTGATTCAGATCAGTGTCGCACACTTTCTGATTCAGATCCGTGTCGCACTGTGACTGATTCAGATCAGTGTAGCTCTCTGTCTGATTCAGGTCAGTGTAGCACTCTGTCTGATTCAGATCCGTGTCGCACACTGTCTGACTCAGATCCGTGTTGCACTGTGTCTGATTCAGATCCGTGTCGCACTGTGTCTGATTCAGATTCGTGTCGCACTGTGTCCTATTCTAATCAGTGTCGCACTGTGTCCGATTCAGATCAATATCGCACTGTATCCGATTCAGATCAGTGTCACACTGTGTCCGATTGAGATCAGTGTCGCACTGTGTCCGATTCAGATCACTGTCGGACTGTGTCCGATTCAGATCACTGTCGCACTGTGTCTGATTCAGATCAGTATCCCAATGTATCTGATTCATATCATTGCTGTACTGTGACTGATTCAGATCAGTATCCCAATATGCCTGATTCATATCTGTGTCGTACTGTGTCTGATTCAGATCAGTCTCCCAATGTGTCTGATTCATATCATTGTTGTACTGTGTCTGATTCAGATAAGTGTCGCACTGTGTCCGTTTCCGATCAGTGTCGCACTGTTTCTTATTCCGATCAGTGTCGCACTGTGCCTGATTCAGATGTGTCGCACTGTGTCTGATTCAGATCAGTGTCCCACACTTTCTGATTCAGATCATTGTCGCACACTTTCTGATTCAGATCCGTGTCGCACTGTGTCTGATTCAGATCAGTGTAGCTCTCTGTCTGGTTCAGATCAGTGTCGCACACTGTCTGATTCAGATCCGTGTCGCACTGTGTCTGATTCAGATCAGTGTCGCACTGTGCTTGATTCAGACCCGTGACATACCGTGTGTGATTCAGATCCGTGTCGCACTGTGTCTGATTCAGATCCGTGTCACACTGTGTCTGATTCAGATGCGTGTCACACTGTGTCTGATTCAGATCCATGTCACGCTGTATCTGATTCAGATCCATGTCACGATGTGTGATTCAGATCCATGTCATGCTTTTCTGATTTAGATTCGTGTTACATTATGCCTTATTCAGATTCTTGTCACATTGTGACTTATTCATATCAGTGTCGCATTGTGTCTGATTCAGCTCCGTGTCACATTATGTCTTATTCAGATCCATGTTTCACTGTGTCTGATTCAGCTCCGTGTCACATTATGTCTTATTCAGATCCGTGTCGCACTGTGTCTGATTCAGATCAGTGTCGCACTGTGTCTGATTCAGATCCGTGTCACACTGTGTCTGATTCATCTCCGTGTCACATTATGTCTTATTCAGATCCGTGTCGCACTGTCTGATTCAGATCAGTGTCGCACTGTGTCTGATTCAGATCTGTGTCACACTGTGTCTGATTCAGTTCCATGTCACGCTGTGTCGGTATCAGATCCATGTCGCACTGTGTCTGACTCGGATCAGTGTCGCACGGTGTCTGATTCAGATCCATGTCGCACGGTGTCTGATTCAGACCCATGTCGCACCGTTTCTGATTCAGATCCGTGTTGCACTGTGTCTGAATCGGATCAGTGTTGCTCTGTGTCATATTCGGATCAGTGTCGCATGGTGTCTGCTTTGGATCCATGTCGCACTCTGATTCAGATCAGTGTCACACTGTGTCCGATTAAGATCCGTGTCGCACTGTGATTCAGATCAATGTCGCACTGTATCTGATTCAGATCCGTGTCGCACTGTGTGTGATTCAGATCAGTGTAACACTCTGTCTGATTCAGATCAGTGTCGCACACTGTCTGATTCAGATCCGTATCACAATGTGTCTGATTCAGATCCGTTTCGCACTGTGTCTGATTCCGATTCGTGTCGCACTGTGTCCTATTCTAATCAGTGTCGCACTGTGTCCGATTCAGATCAATATCGCACTGTATCCAATTCAGATCAGTGTCACACTGTGTCCGATTGAGATCAGTGTCGCACTGTGTCCGATTCAGATCACTGTCGCACTGTGTCCGATTCAGATCACAGTCGCACTGTTTCTGATTCAGATCAGTATCCCAATGTGCCTGATTAATATCGGTGTCGTATTGTGTCTGATTCAGATCAGTCTCCCAATGTGTCTGATTCATAACATTGTTGTACTGTGTCTGATTCAGATAAGTGTCGCACTGTGTCCGTTTCTGATCAGTGTCGCACTGTGTCCGTTTCTGATCAGTGTCGCACTGTGTCTTATTCCGATCAGTGTCGCACTGTGTCTTATTCCGATCAGTGTCGCACTGTGCCTGATTCAGATCAGTGTCGCACTGTGTCTGATTCAGATCAGTGTCCCACACTTTCTGATTCAGATCAGTGTCGCACTGTGTCTGATTCAGATCAGTGTCGCACTGTGTCTGATTCAGATCAGTGTCCCACACTTTCTGATTCAGATCAGTGTCGCACACTTTCTGATTCAGATCCGTGTCGCACTGTGACTGATTCAGATCAGTGTAGCTCTCTGTCTGATTCAGGTCAGTGTAGCACTCTGTCTGATTCAGATCCGTGTCGCACACTGTCTGACTCAGATCCGTGTTGCACTGTGTCTGATTCAGATCCGTGTCGCACTGTGTCTGATTCAGATTCGTGTCGCACTGTGTCCTATTCTAATCAGTGTCGCACTGTGTCCGATTCAGATCAATATCGCACTGTATCCGATTCAGATCAGTGTCACACTGTGTCCGATTGAGATCAGTGTCGCACTGTGTCCGATTCAGATCACTGTCGGACTGTGTCCGATTCAGATCACTGTCGCACTGTGTCTGATTCAGATCAGTATCCCAATGTATCTGATTCATATCATTGCTGTACTGTGACTGATTCAGATCAGTATCCCAATATGCCTGATTCATATCTGTGTCGTACTGTGTCTGATTCAGATCAGTCTCCCAATGTGTCTGATTCATATCATTGTTGTACTGTGTCTGATTCAGATAAGTGTCGCACTGTGTCCGTTTCCGATCAGTGTCGCACTGTTTCTTATTCCGATCAGTGTCGCACTGTGCCTGATTCAGATGTGTCGCACTGTGTCTGATTCAGATCAGTGTCCCACACTTTCTGATTCAGATCATTGTCGCACACTTTCTGATTCAGATCCGTGTCGCACTGTGTCTGATTCAGATCAGTGTAGCTCTCTGTCTGGTTCAGATCAGTGTCGCACACTGTCTGATTCAGATCCGTGTCGCACTGTGTCTGATTCAGATCAGTGTCGCACTGTGCTTGATTCAGACCCGTGACATACCGTGTGTGATTCAGATCCGTGTCGCACTGTGTCTGATTCAGATCCGTGTCACACTGTGTCTGATTCAGATGCGTGTCACGCTGTGTCTGATTCAGATCCGTGTCACACTGTGGCTGATTCAGATCCATGTGACGCTGTGTCTGATTCAGATCCATGTCACGCTGTATCTGATTCAGATCCATGTCACGATGTGTCTGATTCAGATCCATGTCATGCTGTGTCTGATTTAGATTCGTGTTACATTATGCCTTGTTCAGATACGTTCACATTGTGACTTATTCATATCAGTGTCGCATTGTGTCTGATTCAGCTCCGTGTCACATTATGTCTTATTCAGATCCATGTTTCACTGTGTCTGATTCAGCTCCGTGTCACATTATGTCTTATTCAGATCCGTGTCGCACTGTGTCTGATTCAGATCCGTGTCGCAATGTGTGTGATTCAAATCCGTGACGCACTGTGTCTGATTCAGATCTGTGTTGCACTGCGTCTGATTCAGATCCGTTTTGCCCTGTGTCCTATTCAAATCAGTGTCGCACTGTGTCCGATTCAGATCAATGTCGCACTGTATCCGATTCAGATCAGTGTCACACTGTGTCCGATTGATATCAGTGTCGCACTGTGTCCGATTCAGATTACTGTCGGACTGTGTCCGATTCAGATCACTGTCGCACTGTGTCTGATTCAGATCAGTATCCCAATGTATCTGATTCATATCATTGTTGTACTGTGTCTGATTCAGAACAGTATCCCAATGTGCCTGATTCATATCTGTGTCGTACTGTGTCTGATTCAGATCAGTCTCCCAATGTGTCTGATTCATAACATTGTTGTACTGTGTCTGATTCAGATAAGTGTTGCACTGTGTCCGTTTCTGATCGGTGTCGCACTGTGTCTTATTCCAATCAGTGTCGCACTGTGTCTTATTCCGATCAGTGTCGCACTGTGCCTGATTCAGATAAGTGTCGCACTATGTCTGATTCAGATCAGTGTCCCACACTTTCTGATTCAGATCAATGTCGCACACTTTCTGATTCAGATCCGTGTCGCACTGTGTCTGATTCAGATCAGTGTAGCTCTCTGTCTGATTCAGATCAGTGTCGCACACTGTCTGATTCAGATCCGTGTCGCACTGTGTCTGATTCAGATCAGTGTCGCATTGTGCCTGATTCAGACCCGTGACGTACCGTGTGTGATTCAGATCCGTGTCGCACTGTGTCTGATTCAGATCCGTGTCACACTGTGTCTGATTCAGATACGTGTCACGCTATGTCTGATTCAGATCCGTGTCACACTGTGGCTGATTCAGATCCATGTCACACTGTTTCTGATTCAGATCCATGTCACGCTGTATCTGATTCAGATCCATGTCACGATGTGTGATTCAGATCCATGTCAGGCTTGTCTGATTTAGATTCGTGTTACATTATGCCTTATTCAGATTCTTGTCACATTGTGACTTATTCATATCAGTGTTTCACTGTGTCTGATTCAGCTCGGTGTCACATTATGTCTTATTCAGATCCGTGTCGCACTGTGTCTGATTCAGATCAGTGTCGCACTGTGTCTGATTCAGATCCGTGTCACACTGTGGCTGATTCAGATCCATGTCACGCTGTGTCTGATTCAGATCCATGTCACGCTGTATCTGATTCAGATCCATGTCACGATGTGTCTGATTCAGATCCATGTCATGCTTGTCTGATTTAGATTCGTGTTTCATTATGCCTTATTCAGATTCGTGTCACATTGTGACTTATTCATATCAGTGTCGCATTGTGTCTGATTCAGCTCCGTGTCACATTATGTCTTATTCAGATCCATTTTTCACTGTGTCTGATTCATCTCCGTGTCACATTATGTCTTATTCAGATCCGTGTCGCACTGTCTGATTCAGATCAGTTTCGCACTGTGTCTGATTCAGATCTGTGTCACACTGTGTCTGATTCACTTCCATGTCACGCTGTGTCGGTATCAGATCCATGTCGCACTGTGTCTGACTCGGATCTGTGTCGCACGGTGTCTGATTCAGATCCATGTCGCACGTTGTCTGATTCAGACCCGTGTCGCACCGTTTCTGATTCAGATCCGTGTCGCACTGTGTCCTATTCTAATCAGTGTCGCACTGTGTCCGATTCAGATCAATATCGCACTGTATCCGATTCAGATCAGTGTCGCACTGTGTCCGATTGAGATCAGTGTCGTACTGTGTCCGGTTCAGATCACTGTCGGACTGTGTCCGATTCAGATCACTGTCACACTGTGTCTGATTCAGATCAGTATCCCAATGTATCTGATTCATATCATTGTTGTACTGTGACTGATTCAGATCAGTATCCCAATATGCCTGATTCATATCTGTGTCGTACTGTGTCTGATTCAGATCAGTCTCCCAATGTGTCTGATTCATATCATTGTTGTACTGTGTCTGATTCAGATAAGTGTCGCACTGTGTCCGTTTCTGATCAGTGTCGCACTGTGTCTTATTCCGATCAGTGTCGCACTGTGCCTGATTCAGATGTGTCGCACTGTGTCTGATTCAGATCAGTGTCGCACACTTTCTGATTCAGATCAGTGTCGCACACTTTCTGATTCAGATCCGTGTCGCACTGTGTCTGATTCAGATCAGTGTAGCTCTCTGTCTGATTCAGATCAGTGTCGCACACTGTCTGATTCAGATCCGTGTCGCACTGTGTCTGATTCAAATCAGTGTCGCACTGTGCTTGATTCAGACCCGTGACATACCGTGTGTGATTCAGATCCGTGTCGCACTGTGTCTGATTCAGATCCGTGTCACACTGTGTCTGATTCAGATACGTGTCACGCTGTGTCTGATTCAGATCCGTGTCACACTGTGGCTGATTCAGATCCATGTGACGCTGTGTCTGATTCAGATCCATGTCACGCTGTATCTGATTCAGATCCATGTCACGATGTGTCTGATTCAGATCCATGTCATGCTTGTCTGATTTAGATTCGTGTTACATTATGCCTTATTCAGATTCGTGTCACATTGTGACTTATTCATATCAGTGTCGCATTGTGTCTGATTCAGCTCCGTGTCACATTATGTCTTATTCAGATCCATTTTTCACTGTGTCTGATTCATCTCCGTGTCACATTATGTCTTATTCAGATCCGTGTCACACTGTGTCTGATTCAGATCCATGTCACGCTGTGTCTGATTCAGATCCATGTCACACTGTGTCTGCTTCAGATCCATGTCACGCTGTGTCTGATTCAGATCCATGTCACCCTGTTTCTGATTCAGATCCGTGTCACACTGTGTCTGATTCAGATCCGTGTCGCACTGTATCCTATTCAATCAGTTTCGCAATGTGTCCGATTCAGATCAATGTCGCACTGTATCCAATTCAGATCGGTGTCGCACTGTGTCCGATTCAGATCAGTGTCGCACTGTGTCTGATTCAGATCTGTGTCACACTGTGTCTGATTCAGATCCGTGTCACACTGTGTCTGATTCAGATCCGTGGCGCACTGTGTCTGATTCAGTTCCAAGTCCCGCTCTGTCGGATTCAGATCCGTGTCGCACTGTCTGATTCAGATCAGTGTCGGACCGTGTCTGATTCAGATCCGTGTCGCCATGTGTCTGACTCGGATCAGTGTCACCCGGTATCTGATTCAGATCCATGTCGCACCGTGTCTGATTCAGACCCGTGTCGCACCGTTTCTGATTCAGATCCGTGACGCACCGTGTCTAATTCAGATCAGTGTCGCACACTGTCTGACTCAGATCCGTGTCACACTGTGTCTGATTCAGATCCGTGTCGCACTGTGTCTGATTCAGATTCGTGTCGCACTGTGTCCTATTCTAATCAGTGTCGCACTGTGTCCGATTCAGATCAATATCGCACTGTATCCGATTCAGATCAGTGTCACACTGTGTCCGATTGAGATCAGTGTCGCACTGTGTCCAATTCAGATCACTGTCGGACTGTGTCCGATTCAGATCACTGTCGCACTGTGTCTGATTCAGATCAGTATCCCAATGTATCTGATTCATATCATTGTTGTACTGTGACTGATTCAGATCAGTATCCCAATATGCCTGATTCATATCTGTGTCGTACTGTGTCTGATTCAGATCAGTCTCCCGATGTGTCTGATTCATATCATTGTTGTACTGTGTCTGATTCAGATAAGTGTCGCACTGTGTCCGTTTCTGAGCAGTGTTGCACTGTGTCTTATTCCGATCAGTGTCGCACTGTGCCTGATTCAGATGTGTCGCACTGTGTCTGATTCAGATCAGTGTCCCACACTTTCTGATTCAGATCAGTGTCGCACACTTTCTGATTCAGATCCGTGTCGCACTGTGTCTGATTCAGATCAGTGTCGCACTGTGCTTGATTCAGACCCGTGACATACCGTGTGTGATTCAGATCCGTGTCGCACTGTGTCTGATTCAGATCCGTGTCGCACTGTTTCTGATTCAGATCCGTGTCACACTGTTTCTGATTCAGATCCGTGTCGCACTGTGTCTGATTCAGATCCGTTTTGCACTGTTTCCTATTCAAATCAGTGTCGCACTGTGTCCGATTCAGATCAGTGTCGCACTGTATCCGATTCAGATCAGTGTTGCACTATGTCCGATTCAGATCAGTGTCGCACTGTGTCTCATTCAGATCCGTGACGCACTGTGTCTGATTCAGATCCGTGTCACACTGTGTCTGATTCAGATACGTGTCACGCTGTGTCTGATTCAGATCCGTGTCACACTGTGTCTGATTCAGATCCATGTCACGCTGTATCTGATTCAGATCCATGTCACGATGTGTCTGATTCAGATCCATGTCACGCTATATCTGATTCAGATCCATGTCACGATGTGTCTGATTCAGATCCATGTCATGCTTGTCTGATTTAGATTCGTGTTACATTATGCCTTATTCAGATTCGTGTCACATTGTGACTTATTCATATCAGTGTCGCATTGTGTCTGATTCAGCTTCGTGTCACATTATGTCTTATTCAGATCCATGTTTCACTGCGTCTGATTCAGATCAGTGTCGCACTGTGTCGTATTCAGATCCGTGTCGCACTGTGTCTGATTCAGATCCGTGTCGCACTGCATCTGATTCTGATCAATGCAGCACAATGTCTGAAACAGATCAGTGTCGCACACTATCTGATTCAGATCCGTGTCACACTGTTTCTGATTCAGATCCGTGTCGCACTGTGTCTGATTCAGATCCGTTTTGCACTGTGTCCTATTCAAATCAGTGTCGCACTGTGTCCGATTCAGATCAGTGTCGCACTGTGTCGTATTCAGATCCGTGTCGCACTGTGTCTGATTCAGATCCGTGTCGCACTGCATCTGATTCAGATCAATGTAGCACAATGTCTGAAACAGATCAGTGTCGCACGCTATCTGATTCAGATCCGTGTCACACTGTTTCTGATTCAGATCCGTGTCGCACTGTGTCTGATTCAGATCCGTTTTGCACTGTTTCCTATTCAAATCAGTGTCGCACTGTGTCCGATTCAGATCAGTGTCGCACTGTATCCGATTCAGATCAGTGTTGCACTATGTCCGATTCAGATCAGTGTCGCACTGTGTCTCATTCAGATCCGTGACGCACTGTGTCTGATTCAGATCCGTGTCACACTGTGTCTGATTCAGATACGTGTCACGCTGTGTCTGATTCAGATCCGTGTCACACTGTGTCTGATTCAGATCCATGTCACGCTGTATCTGATTCAGATCCATGTCACGATGTGTCTGATTCAGATCCATGTCACGCTATATCTGATTCAGATCCATGTCACGATGTGTCTGATTCAGATCCATGTCATGCTTGTCTGATTTAGATTCGTGTTACATTATGCCTTATTCAGATTCGTGTCACATTGTGACTTATTCATATCAGTGTCGCATTGTGTCTGATTCAGCTTCGTGTCACATTATGTCTTATTCAGATCCATGTTTCACTGCGTCTGATTCAGATCAGTGTCGCACTGTGTCGTATTCAGATCCGTGTCGCACTGTGTCTGATTCAGATCCGTGTCGCACTGCATCTGATTCTGATCAATGCAGCACAATGTCTGAAACAGATCAGTGTCGCACACTATCTGATTCAGATCCGTGTCACACTGTTTCTGATTCAGATCCGTGTCGCACTGTGTCTGATTCAGATCCGTTTTGCACTGTGTCCTATTCAAATCAGTGTCGCACTGTGTCCGATTCAGATCAGTGTCGCACTGTGTCGTATTCAGATCCGTGTCGCACTGTGTCTGATTCAGATCCGTGTCGCACTGCATCTGATTCAGATCAATGTAGCACAATGTCTGAAACAGATCAGTGTCGCACGCTATCTGATTCAGATCCGTGTCACACTGTTTCTGATTCAGATCCGTGTCGCACTGTGTCTGATTCAGATCCGTTTTGCACTGTTTCCTATTCAAATCAGTGTCGCACTGTGTCCGATTCAGATCAGTGTCGCACTGTATCCGATTCAGATCAGTGTCGCACTATGTCCGATTCAGATCAGTTTTGCACTGTGTCTGATTCAGACCCGTCTCGCACTGTGTCTGATTCAGATCAGTATCCCAATGTATCTGATTCATATCATTGTTGTACTGTGTCTGATTCAGATCAGTATCCCAATGTATCTGATTCATATCATTGTTGTACCGTGTCTGATTCAGATCAGTATCCCAATGTGCCTGATTCATATCTGTGTCGGATTCAGATCCATGTCGCACTCTCTGATTCAGATCAGGGTCGCACTCTGTCTAATTCAGATCCGTGTCGCACAGTGTCTGACTCGGATCATTGTCGCCCGGTGTCTGATTCAGATCCATGTCGCACTGTGTCTGATTCAGACCCTTGTCGCACGGTGTCTGATTCAGATCCATGTCGCACTGTTTCTGATTCAGACCCGTGTCAGACCGTTTCTGATTCAGATCCGTGACGCACCATGTCTAATTCAGATCAGTGTCTCAACGTGTCTGATTCAGATCACTGTCGCACTGTGCCTGATTCAAAGCCGTGACGCACCGTGTCTGATTCAGTTCCGTGTCCCAATGTGTGTGATTCAGGTCAGTGTCGCAGAGTGTCTGATTCAGGTCAGTGTGGCACTGTGTCTGAATCACCTAAGCGTCTCTCTTTGTCTGATTCACATCCATGTCCCATTGTGTCTGATTCAGATCAGTGTCGCACTGTGTCCGATTCAGATCAGTGTCTCACCGTGTCTGATACAGATCAGTGTCTCAACGTGTCTGATTCAGATCCATGTCGCACTGTGTTTGATTCAGATCCGTGTCGCAATGTGTCCGATTCAGATCATTGTCGCACTGTGTCTGATTCAGATCAGTGTAGCACTCTGTCTGATTCAGATCAGTGTCGCACACTGTCTGACTCAGATCCGTGTCACACTGTGTCTGATTCAGATCCGTGACGCCCTGTGTCTGATTCAGATCCGTGTCGCACTGTGTCTGATTCAGATTCGTGTCGCGCTGTGTCTGATTCAGATTCGTGTCACACTGTGTCTGATTCAGATCCGTGTCACACTGTGTCTGATTCAGATCCGTGTCGCACTGTGTCTGATTCAGATTCGTGTCACACTGTGTCCTATTCTAATCAGTGTCGCACTGTGTCCGATTCAGATCAATATCGCACTGTATCCGATTCAGATCAGTGTCACACTGTGTCCGATTGAGATCAGTGTCGCACTGTGTCCGGTTCAGATCACTGTCGGACTGTGTCCGATTCAGATCACTGTCACACTGTGTCTGATTCAGATCAGTATCCCAATGTATCTGATTCATATCATTGTTGTACTGTGACTGATTCAGATCAGTATCCCAATATGCCTGATTCATATCTGTGTCGTACTGTGTCTGATTCAGATCAGTCTCCCAATGTGTCTGATTCATATCATTGTTGTACTGTGTCTGATTCAGATCCGTGTTGCACTGTGTCTGAATCGGATCAGTGTTGCTCTGTGTCATATTCGGATCAGTGTCGCATGGTTTCTGCTTTGGATCCATGTCGCACTCTGATTCAGATCAGTGTCACACTGTGTCCGATTAAGATCCGTGTCGTACTGTGATTCAGATCAATGTCGCACTGTATCTGATTCAGATCCGTGTCGCACTGTGTGTGATTCAGATCAGTGTAACACTCTGTCTGATTCAGATCAGTGTCGCACACTGTCTGATTCAGATCCGTATCACACTGTGTCTGATTCAGATCCGTGTCGCACTGTGTCTGATTCCGATTCGTGTCGCACTGTGTCCTATTCTAATCAGTGTCGCACTGTGTCCGATTCAGATCAATATCGCACTGTATCCAATTCAGATCAGTGTCACACTGTGTCCGATTGAGATCAGTGTCGCGCTGTGTCCGATTCAGATCACTGTCGCACTGTGTCCGATTCAGATCACTGTCGCACTGTTTCTGATTCAGATCAGTATCCCAATGTGCCTGATTAATATCGGTGTCGTATTGTGTCTGATTCAGATCAGTCTCCCAATGTGTCTGATTCATAACATTGTTGTACTGTGTCTGATTCAGATAAGTGTCGCACTGTGACCGTTTCTGATCAGTGTCGCACTGTGTCCGTTTCTGATCAGTGTCGCACTGTGTCTTATTCCGATCAGTGTCGCACTGTGTCTTATTCCGATCAGTGTCGCACTGTGCCTGATTCAGATCAGTGTCGCACTGTGTCTGATTCAGATCAGTGTCCCACACTTTCTGATTCAGATCAGTGTCGCACTGTGTCTGATTCAGATCAGTGTCGCACTGTGTCTGATTCAGATCAGTGTCCCACACTTTCTGATTCAGATCAGTGTCGCACACTTTCTGATTCAGATCCGTGTCGCACTGTGACTGATTCAGATCAGTGTAGCTCTCTGTCTGATTCAGGTCAGTGTAGCACTCTGTCTGATTCAGATCCGTGTCGCACACTGTCTGACTCAGATCCGTGTTGCACTGTGTCTGATTCAGATCCGTGTCGCACTGTGTCTGATTCAGATTCGTGTCGCACTGTGTCCTATTCTAATCAGTGTCGCACTGTGTCCGATTCAGATCAATATCGCACTGTATCCGATTCAGATCAGTGTCACACTGTGTCCGATTGATATCAGTGTCGCACTGTGTCCGATTCAGATCACTGTCGGACTGTGTACGATTCAGATCACTGTCGCACTGTGTCTGATTCAGATCAGTATCCCAATGTATCTGATTCATATCATTGTTGTACTGTGACTGATTCAGATCAGTATCCCAATATGCCTGATTCATATTTGTGTCGTACTGTGTCTGATTCAGTTCAGTCTCCCAATGTGTCTGATTCATATCATTGTTGTACTGTGTCTGATTCAGATAAGTGTCGCACTGTGTCCGTTTCCGATCAGTGTCGCACTGTGTCTTATTCTGATCAGTGTCGCACTGTGCCTGATTCAGATGTGTCGCACTGTGTCTGATTCAGATCAGTGTCCCACACTTTCTGATTCAGATCATTGTCGCACACTTTCTGATTCAGATCCGTGTCGCACTGTGTCTGATTCAGATCAGTGTAGCTCTCTGTCTGATTCAGATCAGTGTCGCACACTGTCTGATTCAGATCCGTGTCGCACTGTGTCTGATTCAGATCAGTGTCGCACTGTGCTTGATTCAGACCCGTGACATACCGTGTGTGATTCAGATCCGTGTCGCACTGTGTCTGATTCAGATCCGTGTCACACTGTGTCTGATTCAGATGCGTGTCACGCTGTGTCTGATTCAGATCCGTGTCACACTGTGGCTGATTCAGATCCATGTGACGCTGTGTCTGATTCAGATCCATGTCACGCTGTATCTGATTCAGATCCATGTCACGATGTGTCTGATTCAGATCCATGTCATGCTGTGTCTGATTTAGATTCGTGTTACATTATGCCTTATTCAGATACGTTCACATTGTGACTTATTCATATCAGTGTCGCATTGTGTCTGATTCAGCTCCGTGTCACATTATGTCTTATTCAGATCCATGTTTCACTGTGTCTGATTCAACTCCGTGTCACATTATGTCTTATTCAGATCCGTGTGGCACTGTGTCTGATTCAGATCCGTGTCGCAATGTGTGTGATTCAAATCCGTGACGCACTGTGTCTGATTCAGATCTGTGTTGCACTGCGTCTGATTCAGATCCGTTTTGCACTGTGTCCTATTCAAATCAGTGTCGCACTGTGTCCGATTCAGATCAATGTTGCACTGTATCCGATTCAGATCAGTGTCACACTGTGTCCGATTGAGATCAGTGTCGCACTGTGTCCGATTCAGATTACTGTCGGACTGTGTCCGATTCAGATCACTGTCGCACTGTGTCTGATTCAGATCAGTATCCCAATGTATCTGATTCATATCATTGTTGTACTGTGTCTGATTCAGAACAGTATCCCAATGTGCCTGATTCATATCTGTGTCGTACTGTGTCTGATTCAGATCAGTCTCCCGATGTGTCTGATTCATAACATTGTTGTACTGTGTCTGATTCAGATAAGTGTCGCACTGTGTCCGTTTCTGATCGGTGTCGCACTGTGTCTTATTCCGATCAGTGTCGCACTGTGTATTATTCCGATCAGTGTCGCACTGTGCCTGATTCAGATAAGTGTCGCACTGTGTCTGATTCAGATCAGTGTCCCACACTTTCTGATTCAGATCAGTGTCCCACACTTTCTGATTCAGATCAATGTCGCACACTTTCTGATTCAGATACGTGTCACGCTATGTCTGATTCAGATCAGTGTCACACTGTGGCTGATTCAGATCCATGTCACACTGTGTCTGATTCAGATCCATGTCACGCTGTATCTGATTCAGATCCATGTCACGATGTGTGATTCAGATCCATGTCATGCTTGTCTGATTTAGATTCGTGTTACATTATGCCTTATTCAGATTCTTGTCACATTGTGACTTATTCATATCAGTGTCGCATTTTGTCTGATTCAGCTCCGTGTCACATTATGTCTTATTCAGATCCATGTTTCACTGTGTCTGATTCAGATCAGTGTCGCACTGTGTCTGATTCAGATCCGTGTCACACTGTGGCTGATTCAGATCCATGTCACGCTGTGTCTGATTCAGATCCATGTCACGCTGTATCTGATTCAGATCCATGTCACGATGTGTCTGATTCAGATCCATGTCATGCTTGTCTGATTTAGATTCGTGTTTCATTATTCCTTATTCAGATTCGTGTCACATTGTGACTTATTCATATCAGTGTCGCATTGTGTCTGATTCAGCTCCGTGTCACATAATGTCTTATTCAGATCCATTTTTCACTGTGTCTGATTCATCTCCGTGTCACATTATGTCTTATTCAGATCCGTGTCGCACTGTCTGATTCAGATCAGTGTCGCACTGTGTCTGATTTAGATCTGTGTCACACTGTGTCTGATTCAGTTCCATGTCACGCTGTGTCGGTATCAGATCCATGTCGCACTGTGTCTGACTCGGATCAGTGTCGCACTGTGTCTGATTCAGATCCATGTCGCACGGTGTCTGATTCAGACCCGTGTCGCACCGTTTCTGATTCAGATCCGTGTTGCACTGTGTCTGAATCGGATCAGCGTTGCACTGTGTCATATTCGGATCAGTGTCGCATGGTGTCTGCTTTGGATCCATGTCGCACTCTGATTCAGATCAGTGTCGCACTGTGTCCGATTAAGATCCGTGTCGCACTGTGATTCAGATCAATGTCGCACTGTATCTGATTCAGATCCGTGTCGCACTGTTTGTGATTCAGATCAGTGTAACACTCTGTCTGATTCAGATCAGTGTCGCACACTGTCTGATTCAGATCCGTATCACACTGTGTCTGATTCAGATCCGTGTCGCGCTGTGTCTGATGCCGATTCGTGTCGCACTGTGTCCTATTCTAATCAGTGTTGCACTGTGTCCGATTCAGATCAATATCGCACTGTATCCAATTCAGATCAGTGTCACACTGTGTCCGATTGAGATCAGTGTCGCACTGTGTCCGATTCAGATCACTGTCGCACTGTGTCCGATTCAGATCACTGTCGCACTGTGTCTGATTCAGATCAGTATCCCAATGTATCTGATTCATATCATTGTTGTACTGTGTCCGATTCAGATCCGTGTCGCACTGTGTCTGATTCAGATCCGTGTCGCACTGCGTCTGATTCAGATCAATGTAGCACAATGTCTGAAACAGATCAGTGTCGCACACTATCTGATTCAGATCCGTGTCACACTGTTTCTGATTCAGATCCGTGTCGCACTGTGTCTGATTCAGATCCGTTTTGCACTGTGTCCTATTCAAATCAGTGTCGCACTGTGTCCGATTCAGATCAGTGTTGCACTGTGTCGTATTGAGATCCGTGTCGCACTGTGTCTGATTCAGATCCGTGTCGCACTGCATCTGATTCAGATCAATGTAGCACAATGTCTGAAACAGATCAGTGTCGCACGCTATCTGATTCAGATCCGTGTCACACTGTTTCTGATTCAGATCCGTGTCGCACTGTGTCTGATTCAGATCCGTTTTGCACTGTTTCCTATTCAAATCAGTGTCGCACTGTGTCCGATTCAGATCAGTGTCGCACTGTATCCGATTCAGATCAGTGTCGCACTATGTCCGATTCAGATCAGTTTTGCACTGTGTCTGATTCAGACCCGTCTCGCACTGTGTCTGATTCAGATCAGTATCCCAATGTATCTGATTCATATCATTGTTGTACTGTGTCTGATTCAGATCAGTATCCCAATGTATCTGATTCATATCATTGTTGTACCGTGTCTGATTCAGATCAGTATCCCAATGTGCCTGATTCATATCTGTGTCGGATTCAGATCCATGTCGCACTCTCTGATTCAGATCAGGGTCGCACTCTGTCTAATTCAGATCCGTGTCGCACAGTGTCTGACTCGGATCATTGTCGCCCGGTGTCTGATTCAGATCCATGTCGCACTGTGTCTGATTCAGACCCTTGTCGCACGGTGTCTGATTCAGATCCATGTCGCACTGTTTCTGATTCAGACCCGTGTCAGACCGTTTCTGATTCAGATCCGTGACGCACCATGTCTAATTCAGATCAGTGTCTCAACGTGTCTGATTCAGATCACTGTCGCACTGTGCCTGATTCAAAGCCGTGACGCACCGTGTCTGATTCAGTTCCGTGTCCCAATGTGTGTGATTCAGGTCAGTGTCGCAGAGTGTCTGATTCAGGTCAGTGTGGCACTGTGTCTGAATCACCTAAGCGTCTCTCTTTGTCTGATTCACATCCATGTCCCATTGTGTCTGATTCAGATCAGTGTCGCACTGTGTCCGATTCAGATCAGTGTCTCACCGTGTCTGATACAGATCAGTGTCTCAACGTGTCTGATTCAGATCCATGTCGCACTGTGTTTGATTCAGATCCGTGTCGCAATGTGTCCGATTCAGATCATTGTCGCACTGTGTCTGATTCAGATCAGTGTAGCACTCTGTCTGATTCAGATCAGTGTCGCACACTGTCTGACTCAGATCCGTGTCACACTGTGTCTGATTCAGATCCGTGACGCCCTGTGTCTGATTCAGATCCGTGTCGCACTGTGTCTGATTCAGATTCGTGTCGCACTGTGTCTGATTCAGATTCGTGTCACACTGTGTCTGATTCAGATCCGTGTCACACTGTGTCTGATTCAGATCCGTGTCGCACTGTGTCTGATTCAGATTCGTGTCACACTGTGTCCTATTCTAATCAGTGTCGCACTGTGTCCGATTCAGATCAATATCGCACTGTATCCGATTCAGATCAGTGTCACACTGTGTCCGATTGAGATCAGTGTCGCACTGTGTCCGATTCAGATCAGTGTCACACTGTGTCCGATTGAAATCAGTGTCGCACTGTGTCCGGTTCAGATCACTGTCGGACTGTGTCCGATTCAGATCATTGTCACACTGTGTCTGATTCAGATCAGTATCCCAATGTATCTGATTCATATCATTGTTGTACTGTGACTGATTCAGATCAGTATCCCAATATGCCTGATTCATATCTGTGTCGTACTGTGTCTGATTCAGATCAGTCTCCCAATGTGTCTGATTCATATCATTGTTGTACTGTGTCTGATTCAGATCCGTGTTGCACTGTGTCTGAATCGGATCAGTGTTGCTCTGTGTCATATTCGGATCAGTGTCGCATGGTTTCTGCTTTGGATCCATGTCGCACTCTGATTCAGATCAGTGTCACACTGTGTCCGATTAAGATCCGTGTCGTACTGTGATTCAGATCAATGTCGCACTGTATCTGATTCAGATCCGTGTCGCACTGTGTGTGATTCAGATCAGTGTAACACTCTGTCTGATTCAGATCAGTGTCGCACACTGTCTGATTCAGATCCGTATCACACTGTGTCTGATTCAGATCCGTGTCGCACTGTGTCTGATTCCGATTCGTGTCGCACTGTGTCCTATTCTAATCAGTGTCGCACTGTGTCCGATTCAGATCAATATCGCACTGTATCCAATTCAGATCAGTGTCACACTGTGTCCGATTGAGATCAGTGTCGCGCTGTGTCCGATTCAGATCACTGTCGCACTGTGTCCGATTCAGATCACTGTCGCACTGTTTCTGATTCAGATCAGTATCCCAATGTGCCTGATTAATATCGGTGTCGTATTGTGTCTGATTCAGATCAGTCTCCCAATGTGTCTGATTCATAACATTGTTGTACTGTGTCTGATTCAGATAAGTGTCGCACTGTGACCGTTTCTGATCAGTGTCGCACTGTGTCCGTTTCTGATCAGTGTCGCACTGTGTCTTATTCCGATCAGTGTCGCACTGTGTCTTATTCCGATCAGTGTCGCACTGTGCCTGATTCAGATCAGTGTCGCACTGTGTCTGATTCAGATCAGTGTCCCACACTTTCTGATTCAGATCAGTGTCGCACTGTGTCTGATTCAGATCAGTGTCGCACTGTGTCTGATTCAGATCAGTGTCCCACACTTTCTGATTCAGATCAGTGTCGCACACTTTCTGATTCAGATCCGTGTCGCACTGTGACTGATTCAGATCAGTGTAGCTCTCTGTCTGATTCAGGTCAGTGTAGCACTCTGTCTGATTCAGATCCGTGTCGCACACTGTCTGACTCAGATCCGTGTTGCACTGTGTCTGATTCAGATCCGTGTCGCACTGTGTCTGATTCAGATTCGTGTCGCACTGTGTCCTATTCTAATCAGTGTCGCACTGTGTCCGATTCAGATCAATATCGCACTGTATCCGATTCAGATCAGTGTCACACTGTGTCCGATTGATATCAGTGTCGCACTGTGTCCGATTCAGATCACTGTCGGACTGTGTACGATTCAGATCACTGTCGCACTGTGTCTGATTCAGATCAGTATCCCAATGTATCTGATTCATATCATTGTTGTACTGTGACTGATTCAGATCAGTATCCCAATATGCCTGATTCATATTTGTGTCGTACTGTGTCTGATTCAGTTCAGTCTCCCAATGTGTCTGATTCATATCATTGTTGTACTGTGTCTGATTCAGATAAGTGTCGCACTGTGTCCGTTTCCGATCAGTGTCGCACTGTGTCTTATTCTGATCAGTGTCGCACTGTGCCTGATTCAGATGTGTCGCACTGTGTCTGATTCAGATCAGTGTCCCACACTTTCTGATTCAGATCATTGTCGCACACTTTCTGATTCAGATCCGTGTCGCACTGTGTCTGATTCAGATCAGTGTAGCTCTCTGTCTGATTCAGATCAGTGTCGCACACTGTCTGATTCAGATCCGTGTCGCACTGTGTCTGATTCAGATCAGTGTCGCACTGTGCTTGATTCAGACCCGTGACATACCGTGTGTGATTCAGATCCGTGTCGCACTGTGTCTGATTCAGATCCGTGTCACACTGTGTCTGATTCAGATACGTGTCACGCTGTGTCTGATTCAGATCCGTGTCACACTGTGGCTGATTCAGATCCATGTCACGCTGTGTCTGATTCAGATCCATGTCACGCTGTATCTGATTCAGATCCATGTCACGATGTGTCTGATTCAGATCCATGTCATGCTGTGTCTGATTTAGATTCGTGTTACATTATGCCTTATTCAGATACGTTCACATTGTGACTTATTCATATCAGTGTCGCATTGTGTCTGATTCAGCTCCGTGTCACATTATGTCTTATTCAGATCCATGTTTCACTGTGTCTGATTCAACTCCGTGCCACATTATGTCTTATTCAGATCCGTGTGGCACTGTGTCTGATTCAGATCCGTGTCGCAATGTGTGTGATTCAAATCCGTGACGCACTGTGTCTGATTCAGATCTGTGTTGCACTGCGTCTGATTCAGATCCGTTTTGCACTGTGTCCTATTCAAATCAGTGTCGCACTGTGTCCGATTCAGATCAATGTTGCACTGTATCCGATTCAGATCAGTGTCACACTGTGTCCGAATGAGATCAGTGTCGCACTGTGTCCGATTCAGATTACTGTCGGACTGTGTCCGATTCAGATCACTGTCGCACTGTGTCTGATTCAGATCAGTATCCCAATGTATCTGATTCATATCATTGTTGTACTGTGTCTGATTCAGAACAGTATCCCAATGTGCCTGATTCATATCTGTGTCGTACTGTGTCTGATTCAGATCAGTCTCCCGATGTGTCTGATTCATAACATTGTTGTACTGTGTCTGATTCAGATAAGTGTCGCACTGTGTCCGTTTCTGATCGGTGTCGCACTGTGTCTTATTCCGATCAGTGTCGCACTGTGTATTATTCCGATCAGTGTCGCACTGTGCCTGATTCAGATAAGTGTCGCACTGTGTCTGATTCAGATCAGTGTCCCACACTTTCTGATTCAGATCAGTGTCCCACACTTTCTGATTCAGATCAATGTCGCACACTTTCTGATTCAGATACGTGTCACGCTATGTCTGATTCAGATCAGTGTCACACTGTGGCTGATTCAGATCCATGTCACACTGTGTCTGATTCAGATCCATGTCACGCTGTATCTGATTCAGATCCATGTCACGATGTGTGATTCAGATCCATGTCATGCTTGTCTGATTTAGATTCGTGTTACATTATGCCTTATTCAGATTCTTGTCACATTGTGACTTATTCATATCAGTGTCGCATTTTGTCTGATTCAGCTCCGTGTCACATTATGTCTTATTCAGATCCATGTTTCACTGTGTCTGATTCAGATCAGTGTCGCACTGTGTCTGATTCAGATCCTTGTCACACTGTGGCTGATTCAGATCCATGTCACGCTGTGTCTGATTCAGATCCATGTCACGCTGTATCTGATTCAGATCCATGTCACGATGTGTCTGATTCAGATCCATGTCATGCTTGTCTGATTTAGATTCGTGTTTCATTATTCCTTATTCAGATTCGTGTCACATTGTGACTTATTCATATCAGTGTCGCATTGTGTCTGATTCAGCTCCGTGTCACATAATGTCTTATTCAGATCCATTTTTCACTGTGTCTGATTCATCTCCGTGTCACATTATGTCTTATTCAGATCCGTGTCGCACTGTCTGATTCAGATCAGTGTCGCACTGTGTCTGATTTAGATCTGTGTCACATTGTGTCTGATTCAGTTCCATGTCACGCTGTGTCGGTATCAGATCCATGTCGCACTGTGTCTGACTCGGATCAGTGTCGCACTGTGTCTGATTCAGATCCATGTCGCACGGTGTCTGATTCAGACCCGTGTCGCACCGTTTCTGATTCAGATCCGTGTTGCACTGTGTCTGAATCGGATCAGCGTTGCACTGTGTCATATTCGGATCAGTGTCGCATGGTGTCTGCTTTGGATCCATGTCGCACTCTGATTCAGATCAGTGTCGCACTGTGTCCGATTAAGATCCGTGTCGCACTGTGATTCAGATCAATGTCGCACTGTATCTGATTCAGATCCGTGTCGCACTGTTTGTGATTCAGATCAGTGTAACACTCTGTCTGATTCAGATCAGTGTCGCACACTGTCTGATTCAGATCCGTATCACACTGTGTCTGATTCAGATCCGTGTCGCGCTGTGTCTGATGCCGATTCGTGTCGCACTGTGTCCTATTCTAATCAGTGTTGCACTGTGTCCGATTCAGTTCAATATCGCACTGTATCCGATTCAGATCAGTGTCACACTGTGTCCGATTGAGATCAGTGTCGCACTGTGTCCAATTCAGATCACTGTCGGACTGTGTCCGATTCAGATCACTGTCGCACTGTGTCTGATTCAGATCAGTATCCCAATGTATCTGATTCATATCATTGTTGTACTGTGACTGATTCAGATCAGTATCCCAATATGCCTGATTCATATCTGTGTCGTACTGTGTCTGATTCAGATCAGTCTCCCGATGTGTCTGATTCATATCATTGTTGTACTGTGTCTGATTCAGATAAGTGTCGCACTGTGTCCGTTTCTGAGCAGTGTCGCACTGTGTCTTATTCCGATCAGTGTCGCACTGTGCCTGATTCAGATGTGTCGCACTGTGTCTGATTCAGATCAGTGTCGCACACTTTCTGATTCAGATCAGTGTCGCACACTTTCTGATTCAGATCCGTGTCGCACTGTGTCTGATTCAGATCAGTGTAGCTCTCTGTCTGATTCAGATCAGTGTCGCACACTGTCTGATTCAGATCCGTGTCGCACTGTGTCTGATTCAGATCAGTGTCGCACTGTGCTTGATTCAGACCCGTGACATACCGTGTGTGATTCAGATCCGTGTCGCACTGTGTCTGATTCAGATCCGTGTCACAGTGTGTCTGATTCAGATGCGTGTCACGCTGTGTCTGATTCAGATCCGTGTCACACTGTGGCTGATTCAGATCCATGTGACGCTGTGTCTGATTCAGATCCATGTCACGCTGTATCTGATTCAGATCCATGTCACGATGTGTCTGATTCAGATCCATGTCATGCTGTGTCTGATTTAGATTCGTGTTACATTATGCCTTATTCAGATACGTTCACATTGTGACTTATTCATATCAGTGTCGCATTGTGTCTGATTCAGCTCCGTGTCACATTATGTCTTATTCAGATCCATGTTTCACTGTGTCTGATTCAACTCCGTGTCACATTATGTCTTATTCAGATCCGTGTGGCACTGTGTCTGATTCAGATCCGTGTCGCAATGTGTGTGATTCAAATCCGTGACGCACTGTGTCTGATTCAGATCTGTGTTGCACTGCGTCTGATTCAGATCCGTTTTGCACTGTGTCCTATTCAAATCAGTGTCGCACTGTGTCCGATTCAGATCAATGTTGCACTGTATCCGATTCAGATCAGTGTCACACTGTGTCCGATTGAGATCAGTGTCGCACTGTGTCCGATTCAGATTACTGTCGGACTGTGTCCGATTCAGATCACTGTCGCACTGTGTCTGATTCAGATCAGTATCCCAATGTATCTGATTCATATCATTGTTGTACTGTGTCTGATTCAGAACAGTATCCCAATGTGCCTGATTCATATCTGTGTCGTACTGTGTCTGATTCAGATCAGTCTCCCGATGTGTCTGATTCATAACATTGTTGTACTGTGTCTGATTCAGATAAGTGTCGCACTGTGTCCGTTTCTGATCGGTGTCGCACTGTGTCTTATTCCGATCAGTGTCGCACTGTGTATTATTCCGATCAGTGTCGCACTGTGCCTGATTCAGATAAGTGTCGCACTGTGTCTGATTCAGATCAGTGTCCCACACTTTCTGATTCAGATCAGTGTCCCACACTTTCTGATTCAGATCAGTGTCGCACACTTTCTGATTCAGATCCGTGTCGCACTGTGTCTGATTCAGATCAGTGTAGCTCTCTGTCTGATTCAGATCAGTGTCGCACACTGTCTGATTCAGATCCGTGTCGCACTGTGTCTGATTCAGATCAGTGTCGCACTGTGCTTGATTCAGACCCGTGACATACCGTGTGTGATTCAGATCCATGTCGCACTGTGTCTGATTCAGATCCGTGTCACAGTGTGTCTGATTCAGATGCGTGTCACGCTGTGTCTGATTCAGATCCGTGTCACACTGTGGCTGATTCAGATCCATGTCACGCTGTGTCTGATTCAGATCCATGTCACGCTGTATCTGATTCAGATCCATGTCACGATGTGTCTGATTCAGATCCATGTCATGCTTGTCTGATTTAGATTCGTGTTACGTTATGCCTTATTCAGATTCGTGTCACATTGTGACTTATTCATATCAGTGTCGCATTGTGTCTGATTCAGCTCCGTGTCACATTATGTCTTATTCAGATCCATGTTTCACTGTGTCTGATTCATCTCCGTGTCACATTATGTCTTATTCAGATCCGTGTCACACTGTGTCTGATTCAGATCCATGTCACGCTGTGTCTGATTCAGATCCATGTCACACTGTGTCTGCTTCAGATCCATGTCACGCTGTGTCTGATTCAGATCCATGTCACCCTGTTTCTGATTCAGATCCGTGTCACACTGTGTCTGATTCAGATCCGTGTCGCACTGTATCCTATTCAATCAGTTTCGCAATGTGTCCGATTCAGATCAATGTCGCACTGTATCCAATTCAGATCGGTGTCGCACTGTGTCCGATTCAGATCAGTGTCGCACTGTGTCTGATTCAGATCTGTGTCACACTGTGTCTGATTCAGATCCGTGGCGCACTGTGTCTGATTCAGTTCCAAGTCCCGCTCTGTCGGATTCAGATCCGTGTCGCACTGTCTGATTCAGATCAGTGTCGGACCGTGTCTGATTCAGATCCGTGTCGCCATGTGTCTGACTCGGATCAGTGTCACCCGGTATCTGATTCAGATCCATGTCGCACCGTGTCTGATTCAGACCCGTGTCGCACCATTTCTGATTCAGATCCGTGACGCACCGTGTCTGATTCAGATCCGTGTCGCACTGTGCTTGATTCAGACCCGTGACATACCGTGTGTGATTCAGATCCGTGTCGCACTGTGTCTGATTCAGACCCATGTCGCACGGTGTCTGATTCAGATCCATGTCACACCGTTTCTGATTCAGACCCGTGTCAGACCGTTTCTGATTCAGATCCGTGACGCACCATGTCTAATTCAGATCAGTGTCTCAACGTGTCTGATTCAGATCACTGTCGCACTGTGCCTGATTCAAAGCCGTGACGCACCGTGTCTGATTCAGTTCCGTGTCCCAATGTGTGTGATTCAGGTCAGTGTCGCAGAGTGTCTGATTCAGGTCAGTGTGGCACTGTGTCTGAATCACCTAAGCGTCTCTCTTTGTCTGATTCACATCCATGTCCCATTGTGTCTGATTCAGATCAGTGTCGCACTGTGTCCGATTCAGATCAGTGTCGCACTGTGTCTGATTCAGATCAATATCGCACTGTATCCGATTCAGATCAGTGTCACACTCAGTCCGATTGAGATCAGTGTCGCACCGTGTCCGGTTCAGATCACTGTCGGACTGTGTCCGATTCAGATCACTGTCGCACTGTGTCAGATTCAGATCAGTATCCCAATGTATCTGATTCATATCATTGTTGTACTGTGACTGATTCAGATCAGTATCCCAATATGCCTGATTCATATCTGTGTCGTACTGTGTCTGATTCAGATCAGTCTCCCAATGTGTCTGATTCATATCATTGTTGTGCTGTGTCTGATTCAGATAAGTGTCGCACTATGTCTGATTCAGATCAGTGTCGCACTGTGCCTGATTCAGACCCGTGACGTACCGTGTGTGATTCAGATCCGTGTCGCACTGTGTCTGATTCAGATTCGTGTCACACTGTGTCTGATTCAGATACGTGTCACGCTGTGTCTGATTCAGATCCATGTCACACTGTGGCTGATTCAGATCCATGTCACGCTGTATCTGATTCAGATCCATGTCATGATGTGTCTGATTCAGATCCATGTCATGCTTGTCTGATTTAGATTCGTGTTACATTATGCCTTATTCAGATTCGTGTCACATTGTGACTTATTCATATCAGTGTCGCATTGTGTCTGATTCAGCTCCGTGTCACATTATGTCTTATTCAGATCCATGTTTCACTGTGTCTGATTCATCTCCGTGTCACATTATGTCTTATTCAGATCCGTGTCACACTGTGTCTGATTCAGATCCATGTCACACTGTGTGTGATTCAAATCCGTGACGCACTGTGTCTGATTCAGATCTGTGTTGCACTGCGTCTGATTCAGATCAGTGTCGCACTGTGTCGTATTCAGATCCGTGTCGCACTGCATCTGATTCAGATCAATGTAGCACAATGTCTGAAACGGATCAGTGTCGCACACTATCTGATTCAGATCCGTGTCACACTTTTTCTGATTCAGATCCGTGTCGCACTGTGTCTGATTCAGATCCGTTTTGCACTGTTTCCTATTCAAATCAGTGTCGCACTGTGTCCGATTCAGATCAGTGTCGCACTGTATCCGATTCAGATCAGTGTCGCACTATGTCCGATTCAGATCAGTTTTGCACTGTGTCTGATTCAGACCCGTCTCGCACTGTGTCTGATTCAGATCAGTATCCCAATGTATCTGATTCATATCATTGTTGTACTGTGTCTGATTCAGATCAGTATCCCAATGTATCTGATTCATATCATTGTTGTACCGTGTCTGATTCAGATCAGTATCCCAATGTGCCTGATTCATATCTGTGTCGGATTCAGATCCATGTCGCACTCTCTGATTCAGATCAGGGTCGCACTCTGTCTAATTCAGATCCGTGTCGCACAGTGTCTGACTCGGATCATTGTCGCCCTGTGTCTGATTCAGATCCATGTCGCACTGTGTCTGATTCAGACCCATGTCGCACGGTGTCTGATTCAGATCCATGTCACACCGTTTCTGATTCAGACCCGTGTCAGACCGTTTCTGATTCAGATCCTTGACGCACCATGTCTAATTCAGATCAGTGTCTCAACGTGTCTGATTCAGATCACTGTCGCACTGTGCCTGATTCAAAGCCGTGACGCACCGTGTCTGATTCAGTTCCGTGTCCCAATATGTGTGATTCAGGTCAGTGTCGCAGAGTGTCTGATTCAGGTCAGTGTGGCACTGTGTCTGAATCACCTAAGCGTCTCCCTTTGTCTGATTCACATCCATGTCCCATTGTGTCTGATTCAGATCAGTGTCGCACCGTGTCTGATACAGATCAGTGTCTCAACGTGTCTGATTCAGATCCATGTCGCACTGTGTTTGATTCAGATCCGTGTCGCAATGTGTCCGATTCAGATCCTTGTCGCACTGTGTCTGATTCAGATCAGTGTAGCACTCTGTCTGATTCAGATCAGTGTCGCACACTGTCTGACTCAGATCCGTGTCACACTGTTTCTGATTCAGATCCGTGTCGCACTGTGTCTGATTCAGATCCGTGTCGCACTGTGTCCTATTCTAATCAGTGTCGCACTGTGTCCGATTCAGATCAGTGTCACACTGTGTCCGATTGAAATCAGTGTCGCACTGTGTCCGGTTCAGATCACTGTCGGACTGTGTCCGATTCAGATCATTGTCACACTGTGTCTGATTCAGATCAGTATCCCAATGTATCTGATTCATATCATTGTTGTACTGTGACTGATTCAGATCAGTATCCCAATATGCCTGATTCATATCTGTGTCGTACTGTGTCTGATTCAGATCAGTCTCCCAATGTGTCTGATTCATATCATTGTTGTACTGTGTCTGATTCAGATAAGTGTCGCACTGTGTCCGTTTCTGATCAGTGTCGCACTGTGTCTTATTCCGATCAGTGTCGCACTGTGCCTGATTCAGATGTGTCGCACTGTGTCCGATTCAGATCAGTGTCACACTGTGTCTGATTCAGATCAGTATCCCAATGTATCTGATTCATATCATTGTTGTACTGTGACTGATTCAGATCAGTATCCCAATATGCCTGATTCATATCTGTGTCGTACTGTGTCTGATTCAGATCAGTCTCCCAATGTGTCTGATTCATATCATTGTTGTACTGTGTCTGATTCAGATAAGTGTCGCACTGTGTCCGTTTCTGATCAGTGTCGCACTGTGTCTTATTCCGATCAGTGTCGCACTGTGCCTGATTCAGATGTGTCGCACTGTGTCTGATTCAGATCAGTGTCCCACACTTTCTGATTCAGATCAGTGTCGCACACTTTCTGATTCAGATCCGTGTCGCACTGTGTCTGATTCAGATCAGTGTAGCTCTCTGTCTGATTCAGATCAGTGTCGCACACTGTCTGATTCAGATCCGTGTCGCACTGTGTCTGATTCAGATCAGTGTCGCACTGTGCTTGATTCAGACCCGTGACATACCGTGTGTGATTCAGATCCGTGTCGCACTGTGTCTGATTCAGATCCGTGTCACAGTGTGTCTGATTCAGATGCGTGTCACGCTGTGTCTGATTCAGATCCGTGTCACACTGTGGCTGATTCAGATCCATGTCACGCTGTGTCTGATTCAGATCCATGTCACGCTGTATCTGATTCAGATCCATGTCACGATGTGTCTGATTCAGATCCATGTCATGCTTGTCTGATTTAGATTCGTGTTACGTTATGCCTTATTCAGATTCGTGTCACATTGTGACTTATTCATATCAGTGTCGCATTGTGTCTGATTCAGCTCCGTGTCACATTATGTCTTATTCAGATCCATGTTTCACTGTGTCTGATTCATCTCCGTGTCACATTATGTCTTATTCAGATCCGTGTCACACTGTGTCTGATTCAGATCCATGTCACGCTGTGTCTGATTCAGATCCATGTCACACTGTGTCTGCTTCAGATCCATGTCACGCTGTGTCTGATTCAGATCCATGTCACCCTGTTTCTGATTCAGATCCGTGTCACACTGTGTCTGATTCAGATCCGTGTCGCACTGTATCCTATTCAATCAGTTTCGCAATGTGTCCGATTCAGATCAATGTCGCACTGTATCCAATTCAGATCGGTGTCGCACTGTGTCCGATTCAGATCAGTGTCGCACTGTGTCTGATTCAGATCTGTGTCACACTGTGTCTGATTCAGATCCGTGGCGCACTGTGTCTGATTCAGTTCCAAGTCCCGCTCTGTCGGATTCAGATCCGTGTCGCACTGTCTGATTCAGATCAGTGTCGGACCGTGTCTGATTCAGATCCGTGTCGCCATGTGTCTGACTCGGATCAGTGTCACCCGGTATCTGATTCAGATCCATGTCGCACCGTGTCTGATTCAGACCCGTGTCGCACCATTTCTGATTCAGATCCGTGACGCACCGTGTCTGATTCAGATCAGTGTCGCACACTGTCTGACTCAGATCCGTGTCACACTGTGTCTGATTCAGATTCGTGTCGCACTGTGTCCTATTCTAATCAGTGTCGCACTGTGTCCGTTTTGGATCAATATCGCACTGTATCCGATTCAGATCAGTGTCACACTGTGTCCGATTGAGATCAGTGTCGCACTGTGTCCGATTGAGATCAGTGTCGCTCTGTGTCCGATTCAGATCACTGTCGCACTGTGTCTGATTCAGATCAGTATCCCAATGTATCTGATTCATATCATTGTTGTACTGTGTCTGATTCAGATCAGTCTCCTGATGTGTCTGATTCATATCATTGTTGTACTGTGTCTGATTCAGATAAGTGTCGCACTGTGTCCGTTTCTGATCAGTGTCGCACTGTGTCTTATTCCGATCAGTGTCGCACTGTGCCTGATTCAGATGTGTCGCACTGTGTCTGATTCAGATCAGTGTCCCACACTTTCTGATTCAGATCAGTGTCGCACAATTTCTGATTCAGATCCGTGTCGCACTGTGTCTGATTCAGATCAGTGTAGCTCTCTGTCTGATTCAGATCAGTGTCGCACACTGTCTGATTCAGATCCGTGTCGCACTGTGTCTGATTCAGATCAGTGTCGCACTGTGCTTGATTCAGACCCGTGACATACCGTGTGTGATTCAGATCCGTGTCGCACTGTGTCTGATTCAGATCCGTGTCACACTGTGTCTGATTCAGATACGTGTCACGCTGTGTCTGATTCAGATCCGTGTCACACTGTGGCTGATTCAGATCCATGTCACGCTGTGTCTGATTCAGATCCATGTCACGCTGTATCTGATTCAGATCCATGTCACGATGTGTCTGATTCAGATCCATGTCATGCTTGTCTGATTTAGATTCATGTTACATTATGCCTTATTCAGATTCGTGTCACATTGTGACTTATTCATATCAGTGTCGCATTGTGTCTTATTCAGCTCCGTGTCACATTATGTCTTATTCAGATCCATGTTTCACTGTGTCTGATTCAACTCCGTGTCACATTATGTCTTATTCAGATCCGTGTCACACTGTGTCTGATTCAGATCCGTGTCGCAATGCGTGTGATTCAAATCCGTGATGCACTGTGTCTGATTCAGATCTGTGTTGCACTGCGTCTGATTCAGATCAGTGTCGCACTGTGTCGTATTCAGATCCGTGTCGCACTGTGTCTGATTCAGATCCGTGTCGCACTGCATCTGATTCAGATCAATGTAGCACAATGTCTGAAACAGATCAGTGTCGCACACTATCTGATTCAGATCCGTGTCACACTGTTTCTGATTCAGATCCGTGTCGCACTGTGTCCGATTCAGATCAGTGTCGCACTGTATCCGATTCAGATCAGTGTCGCACTATGTCCGATTCAGATCAGTTTCGCACTGTGTCTGATTCAGACCCGTCTCGCACTGTGTCTGATTCAGATCAGTATCCCAATGTATCTGATTCATATCATTGTTGTACTGTGTCTGATTCAGATCAGTATCCCAATGTATCTGATTCATATCATTGTTGTACCGTGTCTGATTCAGATCAGTATCCCAATGTGCCTGATTCATATCTGTGTCGGATTCAGATCCATGTCGCACTCTCTGATTCAGATCAGGGTCGCACTCTGTCTAATTCAGATCCGTGTCGCACAGTGTCTGACTCGGATCATTGTCGCCCGGTGTCTGATTCAGATCCATGTCGCACTGTGTCTGATTCAGACCCATGTCGCACGGTGTCTGATTCAGATCCATGTCGCACCGTTTCTGATTCAGACCCGTGTCAGACCGTTTCTGATTCAGATCCGTGACGCACCATGTCTAATTCAGATCAGTGTCTCAACGTGTCTGATTCAGATCACTGTCGCACTGTGCCTGATTCAAAGCCGTGACGCACCGTGTCTGATTCAGTTCCGTGTCCCAATGTGTGTGATTCAGGTCAGTGTCGCAGAGTGTCTGATTCAGGTCAGTGTGGCACTGTGTCTGAATCACCTAAGCGTCTCTCTTTGTCTGATTCACATCCATGTCCCATTGTGTCTGATTCAGATCAGTGTCGCACTGTGTCCGATTCAGATCAGTGTCACACTGTGTCCGATTGAGATCAGTGTCGCACCGTGTCCGGTTCAGATCACTGTCGGACTGTGTCCGATTCAGATCACTGTCGCACTGTGTCAGATTCAGATCAGTATCCCAATGTATCTGATTCATATCATTGTTGTACTGTGACTGATTCAGATCAGTATCCCAATATGCCTGATTCATATCTGTGTCGTACTGTGTCTGATTCAGATCAGTCTCCCAATGTGTCTGATTCATATCATTGTTGTGCTGTGTCTGATTCAGATAAGTGTCGCACTATGTCTGATTCAGATCAGTGTCGCACTGTGCCTGATTCAGACCCGTGACGTACAGTGTGTGATTCAGATCCGTGTTGCACTGTGTCTGATTCAGATTCGTGTCACACTGTGTCTGATTCAGATACGTGTCACGCTGTGTCTGATTCAGATCCGTGTCACACTGTGGCTGATTCAGATCCATGTCACGCTGTATCTGATTCAGATCCATGTCATGATGTGTCTGATTCAGATCCATGTCATGCTTGTCTGATTTAGATTCGTGTTACATTATGCCTTATTCAGATTCGTGTCACATTGTGACTCATTCATATCAGTGTCGCATTGTGTCTGATTCAGCTCCGTGTCACATTATGTCTTATTCAGATCCATGTTTCACTGTGTCTGATTCAGCTCCGTGTCACATTATGTCTTATTCAGATCCGTGTCACACTGTGTCTGATTCAGATCCATGTCACACTGTGTGTGATTCAAATCCGTGACGCACTGTGTCTGATTCAGATCTGTGTTGCACTGCGTCTGATTCAGATCAGTGTCGCACTGTGTCGTATTCAGATCCGTGTCGCACTGTGTCTGATTCAGATCCGTGTCGCACTGCTTCTGATTCAGATCAATGTAGCACAATGTCTGAAACGGATCAGTGTCGCACACTATCTGATTCAGATCCGTGTCACACTGTTTCTGATTCAGATCCGTGTCGCACTGTGTCTGATTCAGATCCGTTTTGCACTGTTTCCTATTCAAATCAGTGTCGCACTGTGTCCAATTCAGATCAGTGTCGCACTGTATCCGATTCAGATCAGTGTCGCACTATGTCCGATTCAGATCAGTTTTGCACTGTGTCTGATTCAGACCCGTCTCGCAGTGTGTCTGATTCAGATCAGTATCCCAATTTATCTGATTCATATCATTGTTGTACTGTGTCTGATTCAGATCAGTATCCCAATGTATCTGATTCATATCATTGTTGTACCGTGTCTGATTCAGATCAGTATCCCAATGTGCCTGATTCATATCTGTGTCGGATTCAGATCCTTGTCGCACTCTCTGATTCAGATCAGGGTCGCACTCTGTCTGATTCAGATCCGTGTCGCACAGTGTCTGACTCGGATCATTGTCGCCCTGTGTCTGATTCAGATCCATGTCGCACTGTGTCTGATTCAGACCCATGTCGCACGGTGTCTGATTCAGATCCATGTCACACCGTTTCTGATTCAGACCCGTGTCAGACCGTTTCTGATTCAGATCCGTGACGCACCATGTCTAATTCAGATCAGTGTCTCAACGTGTCTGATTCAGATCACTGTCGCACTGTGCCTGATTCAAAGCCGTGACGCACCGTGTCTGATTCAGTTCCGTGTCCCAATGTGTGTGATTCAGGTCAGTGTCGCAGAGTGTCTGATTCAGGTCAGTGTGGCACTGTGTCTGAATCACCTAAGCGTCTCTCTTTGTCTGATTCACATCCATGTCCCATTGTGTCTGATTCAGATCAGTGTCGCACTGTGTCCGATTCAGATCAGTGTCGCACCGTGTCTGATACAGATCAGTGTCTCAACGTGTCTGATTCAGATCCATGTCGCACTGTGTTTGATTCAGATCCGTGTCGCAATGTGTCCGATTCAGATCATTGTCGCACTGTGTCTGATTCAGATCAGTGTCGCACACTGTCTGACTCAGATCCGTGTCACACTGTTTCTGATTCAGATCCGTGTCGCACTGTGTCTGATTCAGATCCGTGTCGCACTGTGTCCTATTCTAATCAGTGTCGCACTGTGTCCGATTCAGATCAGTGTCACACTGTGTCCGATTGAGATCAGTGTCGCACTGTGTCCGGTTCAGATCACTGTCGGACTGTGTCCGATTCAGATCATTGTCACACTGTGTCTGATTCAGATCAGTATCCCAATGTATCTGATTCATATCATTGTTGTACTGTGACTGATTCAGATCAGTATCCCAATATGCCTGATTCATATCTGTGTCGTACTGTGTCTGATTCATATCATTGTTGTACTGTGTCTGATTCAGATAAATGTCGCACTGTGTCCGTTTCTGATCAGTGTCTCACTGTGTCTTATTCCGATCAGTGTCGCACTGTGCCTGATTCAGATGTGTCGCACTGTGTCTGATTCAGATCAGTGTCCCACACTTTCTGATTCAGATCAGTGTCGCACACTTTCTGATTCAGATCCTTGTCGCACTGTGTCTGATTCAGATCAGTGTAGCTCTCTGTCTGATTCAGATCAGTGTCGCACACTGTCTGATTCAGATCCGTGTCGCACTGTGTCTGATTCAGATCTGTGTCGCACTGTGCTTGATTCAGACCCGTGACATACCGTGTGTGATTCAGATCCGTGTCGCACTGTGTCTGATTCAGATCCGTGTCACACTGTGTCTGATTCAGATGCGTGTCACGCTGTGTCTGATTCAGATCCGTGTCACACTGTGGCTGATTCAGATCCATGTCACGCTGTGTCTGATTCAGATCCATGTCACGCTGTATCTGATTCAGATCCATGTCACGATGTGTCTGATTCAGATCCATGTCATGCTTGTCTGATTTAGATTCGTGTTACGTTATGCCTTATTCAGATTCGTGTCACATTGTGACTTATTCATATCAGTGTCGCATTGTGTCTGATTCAGCTCCGTGTCACATTATGTCTTATTCAGATCCATGTTTCACTGTGTCTGATTCATCTCCGTGTCACATTATGTCTTATTCAGATCCGTGTCACACTGTGTCTGATTCAGATCCATGTCACGCTGTGTCTGATTCAGATCCATGTCACACTGTGTCTGCTTCAGATCCATGTCGCACTGTGTCCGATTCAGATCAGTGTCGCACTGTGTCTGATTCAGATCTGTGTCACACTGTGTCTGATTCAGATCCGTGTCACACTGTGTCTGATTCAGATCCGTGGCGCACTGTGTCTGATTCAGTTCCAAGTCCCGCTCTGTCGGATTCAGATCCGTGTCGCACTGTCTGATTCAGATCAGTGTCGGACCGTGTCTGATTCAGATCCGTGTCGCCATGTGTCTGACTCGGATCAGTGTCACCCGGTATCTGATTCAGATCCATGTCGCACCGTGTCTGATTCAGACCCGTGTCGCACCGTTTCTGATTCAGATCCGTGACGCACCGTGTCTGATTCAGATCAGTGTCGCACACTGTCTGACTCAGATCCGTGTCACACTGTGTCTGATTCAGATCCGTGTCGCACTGTGTCTGATTCAGATCCGTGTCGCACTGTGTCCTATTCTAATCAGTGTCGCACTGTGTCTGATTCAGATCAATATCGCACTGTATCCGATTCAGATCAGTGTCACACTGTGTCCGACTGAGATCAGTGTCGCACTGTGTCCAATTCAGATCACTGTCGGACTGTGTCCGATTCAGATCACTGTCGCACTGTGTCTGATAAAGATCAGTATCCCAATGTATCTGATTCATATCATTGTTGTACTGTGACTGATTCAGATCAGTATCCCAATATGCCTGATTCATATCTGTGTCGTACTGTGTTTGATTCAGATCAGTCTCCCAATGTGTCTGATTCATATCATTGTTGTACTGTGTCTGATTCAGATAAGTGTCGCACTGTGTCCGTTTCTGATCAGTGTCGCACTGTGTCTTATTCCGATCAGTGTCGCACTGTGCCTGATTCAGATGTGTCGCACTGTGTCTGATTCAGATCAGTGTCCCACACTTTCTGATTCAGATCAGTGTCGCACACTTTCTGATTCAGATCCGTGTCGCACTGTGTCTGATTCAGATCAGTGTAGCTCTCTGTCTGATTCAGATCAGTGTCGCACACTGTCTGATTCAGATCCGTGTCGCACTGTGTCTGATTCAGATCAGTGTCGCACTGTGCTTGATTCAGACCCGTGACATACCGTGTGTGATTCAGATCCGTGTCGCACTGTGTCTGATTCAGATGCGTGTCACGCTGTGTCTGATTCAGATCCGTGTCACACTGTGGCTGATTCAGATCCATGTCACGCTGTGTCTGATTCAGATCCATGTCACGCTGTATCTGATTCAGATCCATGTCACGATGTGTCTGATTCAGATCCATGTCATGCTTGTCTGATTTAGATTCGTGTTACGTTATGCCTTATTCAGATTCGTGTCACATTGTGACTTATTCATATCAGTGTCGCATTGTGTCTGATTCAGCTCCGTGTCACATTATGTCTTATTCAGATCCATGTTTCACTGTGTCTAATTCATCTCCGTGTCACATTATGTCTTATTCAGATCCGTGTCACACTGTGTCTGATTCAGATCCATGTCACGCTGTGTCTGATTCAGATCCATGTCATGATGTGTCTGATTCAGATCCATGTCATGCTTGTCTGTTTTAGATTCGTGTTACATTATGCCTTATTCAGATACGTGTCACATTGTGACTAATTCATATCAGTGTCGCATTGTGTCTGATTCAGCTCCGTGTCACATTATGTCTTATTCAGATCCATGTTTCACTGTGTCTAATTCATCTCCGTGTCACATTATGTCTTATTCAGATCCGTGTCACACTGTGTCTGATTCAGATCCATGTCACGCTGTGTCTGATTCAGATCCATGTCACACTGTGTCTGCTTCAGATCCATGTCACGCTGTGGCTGATTCAGATCCATGTCACCCTGTTTCTTATTCAGATCCGTGTCACACTGTGTCTGATTCAGATCCGTGTTGCACTGTATCCTTTTCAATCAGTTTCGCAATGTGTCCGATTCAGATCAATGTCGCACTGTATCCAATTCAGATCGGTGTCACACTGTGTCTGATTCCGATCAGTGTCGCACTGTGTCTGATTCAGATCTGTGTCACACTGTGTCTGATTCAGATCCGTGTCACACTGTGTCTGATTCAGATCCGTGGCGCACTGTGTCTGATTCAGTTCCAAGTCCCGCTCTGTCTGATTCAGATCCGTGTCGCCATGTGTCTGACTCGGATCAGTGTCACCCGGTATCTGATTCAGATCCATGTCGCACCGTGTCTGATTCAGACCCGTGTCGCACCGTTTCTGATTCAGATCCGTGACGCACCGTGTCTGATTCAGATCAGTGTCGCACACTGTCTGACTCAGATCCGTGTCACACTGTGTCTGATTCAGATTCGTGTCGCACTGTGTCCTATTCTAATCAGTGTCGCACTGTGTCCGATTCGGATAAATATCGCACTGTATCCGATTCAGATCAGTGTCACACTGTGTCCGATTGAGATCAGTGTCGCACTGTGTCCGATTGAGATCAGTGTCGCACTGTGTCCGATTCAGATCACTGTCGCACTGTGTCTGATTCAGATCAGTATCCCAATATGCCTGATTCATATCTGTGTCGTACTGTGTCTGATTCAGATCAGTCTCCCGATGTGTCTGATTCATATCATTGTTGTACTGTGTCTGATTCAGATAAGTGTCGCACTGTGTCCGTTTCTGATCCGTGTCGCACTGTGTCTTATTCCGATCAGTGTCGCACTGTGCCTGATTCAGATGTGTCGCACTGTGTCTGATTCAGATCAGTGTCCCACACTTTCTGATTCAGATCAGTGTCGCACACTTTCTGATTCAGATCCGTGTCGCACTGTGTCTGATTCAGATCAGTGTAGCTCTCTGTCTGATTCAGATCAGTGTCGCACACTGTCTGATTCAGAACCGTGTCGCACTGTGTCTGATTCAGATCAGTGTCGCACTGTGCTTGATTCAGACCCGTGACATACCGTGTGTGATTCAGATCCGTGCCGCACTGTGTCTGATTCAGATCCGTGTCACACTGTGTCTGATTCAGATACGTGTCACGCTGTGTCTGATTCAGATCCGTGTCACACTGTGGCTGATTCAGATCCATGTCACGCTGTGTCTGATTCAGATCCATGTCACGCTGTATCTGATTCAGATCCATGTCACGATGTGTCTGATTCAGATCCATGTCATGCTTGTCTGATTTAGATTCATGTTACATTATGCCTTATTCAGATTCGTGTCACATTGTGACTTATTCATATCAGTGTCGCATTGTGTCTTATTCAGCTCCGTGTCACATTATGTCTTATTCAGATCCATGTTTCACTGTGTCTGATTCAACTCCGTGTCACATTATGTCTTATTCAGATCCGTGTCACACTGTGTCTGATTCAGATCCGTGTCGCAATGTGTGTGATTCAAATCCGTGACGCACTGTGTCTGATTCAGATCTGTGTTGCACTGCGTCTGATTCAGATCAGTGTCGCACTGTGTCGTATTCAGATCCGTGTCACACTGTGTCTGATTCAGATCCTTGTCGCACTGCATCTGATTCAGATCAATGTAGCACAATGTCTGAAACAGATCAGTGTCGCACACCATCTGATTCAGATCCGTGTCACACTGTTTCTGATTCAGATCCGTGTCGCACTGTGTCCGATTCAGATCAGTGTCGCACTGTATCCGATTCAGATCAGTGTCGCACTATGTCCGATTCAGATCAGTTTCGCACTGTGTCTGATTCAGACCCGTCTCGCACTGTGTCTGATTCAGATCAGTATCCCAATGTATCTGATTCATATCATTGTTGTACTGTGTCTGATTCAGATCAGTATCCCAATGTATCTGATTCATATCATTGTTGTACCGTGTCTGATTCAGATCAGTATCCCAATGTGCCTGATTCATATCTGTGTCGGATTCAGATCCATGTCGCACTCTCTGATTCAGATCAGGGTCGCACTCTGTCTAATTCAGATCCGTGTAGCACAGTGTCTGACTCGGATCATTGTCGCCCGGTGTCTGATTCAGATCCATGTCGCACTGTGTCTGATTCAGACCCATGTCGCACGGTGTCTGATTCAGATCCATGTCGCACCGTTTCTGATTCAGACCCGTGTCAGACCGTTTCTGATTCAGATCCGTGACGCACCATGTCTAATTCAGATCAGTGTCTCAACGTGTCTGATTCTGATCACTGTCGCACTGTGCCTGATTCAAAGCCGTGACGCACCGTGTCTGATTCAGTTCCGTGTCCCAATGTGTGTGATTCAGGTCAGTGTCGCAGAGTGTCTGATTCAGGTCAGTGTGGCACTGTGTCTGAATCACCTAAGCGTCTCTCTTTGTCTGATTCACATCCATGTCCCATTGTGTCTGATTCAGATCAGTGTCGCACTGTGTCCGATTCAGATCAGTGTCGCACCGTGTCTGATACAGATCAGTGTCTCAACGTGTCTGATTCAGATCCATGTCGCACTGTGTTTGATTCAGATCCGTGTCGCAATGTGTCCGATTCAGATCATTGTCGCACTGTGTCTGATTCAGATCAGTGTAGCACTCTGTCTGATTCAGATCAGTGTCGCACACTGTCTGACTCAGATCCGTGTCACACTGTGTCTGATTCAGATTCGTGTCGCACTGTGTCTGATTCAGATTCGTGTCACACTGTGTCCTATTCTAATCAGTGTCGCACTGTGTCTGATTCAGATCAATATCGCACTGTATCCGATTCAGATCAGTGTCACACTGTGTCCGATTGAGATCAGTGTCGCACTGTGTCCGGTTCAGATCACTGTCGGACTGTGTCCGATTCAGATCACTGTCGCACTGTGTCTGATTCAGATCAGTCTCCCAATGTATCTGATTCATATCATTGTTGTACTCTGTCTGATTCAGATAAGTGTCGCACTGTGTCTGATTCAGATCAGTGTCGCACTGTGCCTGATTCAGACCCGTGACGTACCGTGTGTGATTCAGATCCGTGTCGCACTGTGTCTGATTCAGATTCGTGTCACACTGTGTCTGATTCAGATACGTGTCACGCTGTGTCTGATTCAGATCCGTGTCACACTGTGGCTGATTCAGATCCATGTCACGCTGTATCTGATTCAGATCCATGTCATGATGTGTCTGATTCAGATCCATGTCATGCTTGTCTGATTTAGATTCGTGTTACATTATGCCTTATTCAGATTCGTGTCACATTGTGACTTATTCATATCAGTGTCGCATTGTGTCTGATTCAGCTCCGTGTCACATTATATCTTATTCAGATCCATGTTTCACTGTGTCTGATTCAGCTCCATGTCACATTATGTCTTATTCAGATCCGTGTCACACTGTGTCTGATTCAGATCCATGTCACACTGTGTGTGATTCAAATCCGTGACGCACTGTGTCTGATTCAGATCTGTGTTGCACTGCGTCTGATTCAGATCAGTGTCGCACTGTGTCGTATTCAGATCCGTGTCGCACTGTGTCTGATTCAGATCCGTGTCGCACTGCATCTGATTCTGATCAATGTAGCACAATGTCTGAAACAGATCAGTGTCGCACACTATCTGATTCAGATCCGTGTCACACTGTTTCTGATTCAGATCCGTGTCGCACTGTTTCCTATTCAAATCAGTGTCGCACTGTGTCCGATTCAGATCAGTGTCGCACTGTATCCGATTCAGATCAGTGTCACACTATGTCCGATTCAGATCAGTTTTGCACTGTGTCTGATTCAGACCCGTCTCGCACTGTGTCTGATTCAGATCAGTATCCCAATGTATCTGATTCATATCATTGTTGTACTGTGTCTGATTCAGATCAGTATCCCAATGTATCTGATTCATATCATTGTTGTACCGTGTCTGATTCAGATCAGTATCCCAATGTGCCTGATTCATATCTGTGTCGGATTCAGATCCATGTCGCACTCTCTGATTCAGATCAGGGTCGCACTCTGTCTAATTCAGATCCGTGTCGCACAGTGTCTGACTCGGATCATTGTCGCCCTGTGTCTGATTCAGATCCATGTCGCACTGTGTCTGATTCAGACCCATGTCGCACGGTGTCTGATTCAGATCCATGTCACACCGTTTCTGATTCAGACCCGTGTCAGACCGTTTCTGATTCAGATCCGTGACGCACCATGTCTAATTCAGATCAGTGTCTCAACGTGTCTGATTCAGATCACTGTCGCACTGTGCCTGATTCAAAGCCGTGACGCACCGTGTCTGATTCAGTTCCGTGTCCCAATGTGTGTGATTCAGGTCAGTGTCGCAGAGTGTCTGATTCAGGTCAGTGTGGCACTGTGTCTGAATCACCTAAGCGTCTCTCTTTGTCTGATTCACATCCATGTCCCATTGTGTCTGATTCAGATCAGTGTCGCACTGTGTCCGATTCAGATCAGTGTCGCACCGTGTCTGATACAGATCAGTGTCTCAACCTGTCTGATTCAGATCCATGTCGCACTGTGTTTGATTCAGATCCGTGTCGCAATGTGTCCGATTCAGATCCTTGTCGCACTGTGTCTGATTCAGATCAGTGTAGCACTCTGTCTGATTCAGATCAGTGTCGCACACTGTCTGACTCAGATCCGTGTCACACTGTTTCTGATTCAGATCCGTGTCGCACTGTGTCTGATTCAGATGCGTGTCACGCTGTGTCTGATTCAGATCCGTGTCACACTGTGGCTGATTCAGATCCATGTCACGCTGTGTCAGATTCAGATCCATGTCACGCTGTATCTGATTCAGATCCATGTCACGATGTGTCTGATTCAGATCCATGTCATGCTTGTCTGATTTAGATTCGTGTTACGTTATGCCTTATTCAGATTCGTGTCACATTGTGACTTATTCATATCAGTGTCGCATTGTGTCTGATTCAGCTCCGTGTCACATTATGTCTTATTCAGATCCATGTTTCACTGTGTCTGATTCATCTCCGTGTCACATTATGTCTTATTCAGATCCGTGTCACACTGTGTCTGATTCAGATCCATGTCACGCTGTGTCTGATTCAGATCCATGTCACACTGTGTCTGCTTCAGATCCATGTCACGCTGTGTCTGATTCAGATCCATGTCACCCTGTTTCTGATTCAGATCCGTGTCACACTGTGTCTGATTCATATCCGTGTCGCACTGTATCCTATTCAATCAGTTTCGCAATGTGTCCGATTCAGATCAATGTCGCCCTGTATCCAATTCAGATCGGTGTCGCACTGTGTCCGATTCAGATCAGTGTCGCACTGTGTCTGATTCAGATCTGTGTCACACTGTGTCTGATTCAGATCCGTGTCACACTGTGTCTGATTCAGATCCGTGGCGCACTGTGTCTGATTCAGTTCCAAGTCCCGCTCTGTCGGATTCAGATCCGTGTCGCACTGTCCTGATTCAGATCAGTGTCGGACCGTGTCTGATTCAGATCCGTGTCGCCATGTGTCTGACTCGGATCAGTGTCACCCGGTATCTGATTCAGATCCATGTCGCACCGTGTCTGATTCAGACCCGTGTCGCACCGTTTCTGATTCAGATCCGTGACGCACCGTGTCTGATTCAGATCAGTGTCGCACACTGTCTGACTCAGATCCGTGTCACACTGTGTCTGATTCAGATCCGTGTCGCACTATGTCTGATTCAGATTCGTGTCGCACTGTGTCGTATTCTAATCAGTGTCGCACTGTGTCCGATTCAGATCAATATCGCACTGTATCCGATTCAGATCAGTGTCACACTGTGTCCGATTGAGATCAGTGTCGTACTGTGTCCAATTCAGATCACTGTCGGACTGTGTCCGATTCAGATCACTGTCGCACTGTGTCTGATTCAGATCAGTATCCCAATGTATCTGATTCATATCATTGTTGTACTGTGACTGATTCAGATCAGTATCCCAATATGCCTGATTCATATCTGTGTCGTACTGTGTCTGATTCAGATCAGTCTCCCGATGTGTCTGATTCATATCATTGTTGTACTGTGTCTGATTCAGATAAGTGTCGCACTGTGTCCGTTTCTGATCAGTGTCGCACTGTGTCTTATTCCGATCAGTGTCGCACTGTGCCTGATTCAGATGTGTCGCACTGTGTCTGATTCAGATCAGTGTCCCACACTTTCTGATTCAGATCAGTGTCGCACACTGTCTGATTCAGATCCGTGTCGCACTGTGTCTGATTCAGATCAGTGTCGCACTGTGCTTGATTCAGACCCGTGACATACCGTGTGTGATTCAGATCCATGTCGCACTGTGTCTGATTCAGATCCGTGTCACAGTGTGTCTGATTCAGATGCGTGTCACGCTGTGTCTGATTCAGATCCGTGTCACACTGTGGCTGATTCAGATCCATGTCACGCTGTGTCTGATTCAGATCCATGTCACGCTGTATCTGATTCAGATCCATGTCACGATGTGTCTGATTCAGATCCATGTCATGCTTGTCTGATTTAGATTCGTGTTACGTTATGCCTTATTCAGATTCGTGTCACATTGTGACTTATTCATATCAGTGTCGCATTGTGTCTGATTCAGCTCCGTGTCACATTATGTCTTATTCAGATCATTGTGTCACTGTGTCTGATTCATCTCCGTGTCTCACTATGTCTTATTCAGATCCGTGTCACACTGTGTCTGATTCAGATCCATGTCACGCTGTGTCTGATTCAGATCCATGTCACACTGTGTCTGCTTCAGATCCATGTCACGCTGTGTCTGATTCAGATCCATGTCACCCTGTTTCTGATTCAGATCCGTGTCACACTGTGTCTGATTCAGATCCGTGTCGCACTGTATCCTATTCAATCAGTTTCGCAATGTGTCCGATTCAGATCAATGTCGCACTGTATCCAATTCAGATCGGTGTCGCACTGTGTCCGATTCAGATCAGTGTCGCACTGTGTCTGATTCAGATCTGTGTCACACTGTGTCTGATTCAGATCCGTGGCGCACTGTGTCTGATTCAGTTCCAAGTCCCGCTCTGTCGGATTCAGATCCGTGTCGCACTGTCTGATTCAGATCAGTGTCGGACCGTGTCTGATTCAGATCCGTGTCGCCATGTGTCTGACTCGGATCAGTGTCACCCGGTATCTGATTCAGATCCATGTCGCACCGTGTCTGATTCAGACCCGTGTCGCACCATTTCTGATTCAGATCCGTGACGCACCGTGTCTGATTCAGATCCGTGTCGCACTGTGCTTGATTCAGACCCGTGACATACCGTGTGTGATTCAGATCCGTGTCGCACTGTGTCTGATTCAGACCCATGTCGCACGGTGTCTGATTCAGATCCATGTCACACCGTTTCTGATTCAGACCCGTGTCAGACCGTTTCTGATTCAGATCCGTGACGCACCATGTCTAATTCAGATCAGTGTCTCAACGTGTCTGATTCAGATCACTGTCGCACTGTGCCTGATTCAAAGCCGTGACGCACCGTGTCTGATTCAGTTCCGTGTCCCAATGTGTGTGATTCAGGTCAGTGTCGCAGAGTGTCTGATTCAGGTCAGTGTGGCACTGTGTCTGAATCACCTAAGCGTCTCTCTTTGTCTGATTCACATCCATGTCCCATTGTGTCTGATTCAGATCAGTGTCGCACTGTGTCCGATTCAGATCAGTGTCGCACTGTGTCTGATTCAGATCAATATCGCACTGTATCCGATTCAGATCAGTGTCACACTCAGTCCGATTGAGATCAGTGTCGCACCGTGTCCGGTTCAGATCACTGTCGGACTGTGTCCGATTCAGATCACTGTCGCACTGTGTCAGATTCAGATCAGTATCCCAATGTATCTGATTCATATCATTGTTGTACTGTGACTGATTCAGATCAGTATCCCAATATGCCTGATTCATATCTGTGTCGTACTGTGTCTGATTCAGATCAGTCTCCCAATGTGTCTGATTCATATCATTGTTGTGCTGTGTCTGATTCAGATAAGTGTCGCACTATGTCTGATTCAGATCAGTGTCGCACTGTGCCTGATTCAGACCCGTGACGTACCGTGTGTGATTCAGATCCGTGTCGCACTGTGTCTGATTCAGATTCGTGTCACACTGTGTCTGATTCAGATACGTGTCACGCTGTGTCTGATTCAGATCCATGTCACACTGTGGCTGATTCAGATCCATGTCACGCTGTATCTGATTCAGATCCATGTCATGATGTGTCTGATTCAGATCCATGTCATGCTTGTCTGATTTAGATTCGTGTTACATTATGCCTTATTCAGATTCGTGTCACATTGTGACTTATTCATATCAGTGTCGCATTGTGTCTGATTCAGCTCCGTGTCACATTATGTCTTATTCAGATCCATGTTTCACTGTGTCTGATTCATCTCCGTGTCACATTATGTCTTATTCAGATCCGTGTCACACTGTGTCTGATTCAGATCCATGTCACACTGTGTGTGATTCAAATCCGTGACGCACTGTGTCTGATTCAGATCTGTGTTGCACTGCGTCTGATTCAGATCAGTGTCGCACTGTGTCGTATTCAGATCCGTGTCGCACTGCATCTGATTCAGATCAATGTAGCACAATGTCTGAAACGGATCAGTGTCGCACACTATCTGATTCAGATCCGTGTCACACTTTTTCTGATTCAGATCCGTGTCGCACTGTGTCTGATTCAGATCCGTTTTGCACTGTTTCCTATTCAAATCAGTGTCGCACTGTGTCCGATTCAGATCAGTGTCGCACTGTATCCGATTCAGATCAGTGTCGCACTATGTCCGATTCAGATCAGTTTTGCACTGTGTCTGATTCAGACCCGTCTCGCACTGTGTCTGATTCAGATCAGTATCCCAATGTATCTGATTCATATCATTGTTGTACTGTGTCTGATTCAGATCAGTATCCCAATGTATCTGATTCATATCATTGTTGTACCGTGTCTGATTCAGATCAGTATCCCAATGTGCCTGATTCATATCTGTGTCGGATTCAGATCCATGTCGCACTCTCTGATTCAGATCAGGGTCGCACTCTGTCTAATTCAGATCCGTGTCGCACAGTGTCTGACTCGGATCATTGTCGCCCTGTGTCTGATTCAGATCCATGTCGCACTGTGTCTGATTCAGACCCATGTCGCACGGTGTCTGATTCAGATCCATGTCACACCGTTTCTGATTCAGACCCGTGTCAGACCGTTTCTGATTCAGATCCTTGACGCACCATGTCTAATTCAGATCAGTGTCTCAACGTGTCTGATTCAGATCACTGTCGCACTGTGCCTGATTCAAAGCCGTGACGCACCGTGTCTGATTCAGTTCCGTGTCCCAATATGTGTGATTCAGGTCAGTGTCGCAGAGTGTCTGATTCAGGTCAGTGTGGCACTGTGTCTGAATCACCTAAGCGTCTCCCTTTGTCTGATTCACATCCATGTCCCATTGTGTCTGATTCAGATCAGTGTCGCACCGTGTCTGATACAGATCAGTGTCTCAACGTGTCTGATTCAGATCCATGTCGCACTGTGTTTGATTCAGATCCGTGTCGCAATGTGTCCGATTCAGATCCTTGTCGCACTGTGTCTGATTCAGATCAGTGTAGCACTCTGTCTGATTCAGATCAGTGTCGCACACTGTCTGACTCAGATCCGTGTCACACTGTTTCTGATTCAGATCCGTGTCGCACTGTGTCTGATTCAGATCCGTGTCGCACTGTGTCCTATTCTAATCAGTGTCGCACTGTGTCCGATTCAGATCAGTGTCACACTGTGTCCGATTGAAATCAGTGTCGCACTGTGTCCGGTTCAGATCACTGTCGGACTGTGTCCGATTCAGATCATTGTCACACTGTGTCTGATTCAGATCAGTATCCCAATGTATCTGATTCATATCATTGTTGTACTGTGACTGATTCAGATCAGTATCCCAATATGCCTAATTCATATCTGTGTCGTACTGTGTCTGATTCAGATCAGTCTCCCAATGTGTCTGATTCATATCATTGTTGTACTGTGTCTGATTCAGATAAGTGTCGCACTGTGTCCGTTTCTGATCAGTGTCGCACTGTGTCTTATTCCGATCAGTGTCGCACTGTGCCTGATTCAGATGTGTCGCACTGTGTCCGATTCAGATCAGTGTCACACTGTGTCTGATTCAGATCAGTATCCCAATGTATCTGATTCATATCATTGTTGTACTGTGACTGATTCAGATCAGTATCCCAATATGCCTGATTCATATCTGTGTCGTACTGTGTCTGATTCAGATCAGTCTCCCAATGTGTCTGATTCATATCATTGTTGTACTGTGTCTGATTCAGATAAGTGTCGCACTGTGTCCGTTTCTGATCAGTGTCGCACTGTGTCTTATTCCGATCAGTGTCGCACTGTGCCTGATTCAGATGTGTCGCACTGTGTCTGATTCAGATCAGTGTCCCACACTTTCTGATTCAGATCAGTGTCGCACACTTTCTGATTCAGATCCGTGTCGCACTGTGTCTGATTCAGATCAGTGTAGCTCTCTGTCTGATTCAGATCAGTGTCGCACACTGTCTGATTCAGATCCGTGTCGCACTGTGTCTGATTCAGATCAGTGTCGCACTGTGCTTGATTCAGACCCGTGACATACCGTGTGTGATTCAGATCCGTGTCGCACTGTGTCTGATTCAGATCCGTGTCACAGTGTGTCTGATTCAGATGCGTGTCACGCTGTGTCTGATTCAGATCCGTGTCACACTGTGGCTGATTCAGATCCATGTCACGCTGTGTCTGATTCAGATCCATGTCACGCTGTATCTGATTCAGATCCATGTCACGATGTGTCTGATTCAGATCCATGTCATGCTTGTCTGATTTAGATTCGTGTTACGTTATGCCTTATTCAGATTCGTGTCACATTGTGACTTATTCATATCAGTGTCGCATTGTGTCTGATTCAGCTCCGTGTCACATTATGTCTTATTCAGATCCATGTTTCACTGTGTCTGATTCATCTCCGTGTCACATTATGTCTTATTCAGATCCGTGTCACACTGTGTCTGATTCAGATCCATGTCACGCTGTGTCTGATTCAGATCCATGTCACACTGTGTCTGCTTCAGATCCATGTCACGCTGTGTCTGATTCAGATCCATGTCACCCTGTTTCTGATTCAGATCCGTGTCACACTGTGTCTGATTCAGATCCGTGTCGCACTGTATCCTATTCAATCAGTTTCGCAATGTGTCCGATTCAGATCAATGTCGCACTGTATCCAATTCAGATCGGTGTCGCACTGTGTCCGATTCAGATCAGTGTCGCACTGTGTCTGATTCAGATCTGTGTCACACTGTGTCTGATTCAGATCCGTGGCGCACTGTGTCTGATTCAGTTCCAAGTCCCGCTCTGTCGGATTCAGATCCGTGTCGCACTGTCTGATTCAGATCAGTGTCGGACCGTGTCTGATTCAGATCCGTGTCGCCATGTGTCTGACTCGGATCAGTGTCACCCGGTATCTGATTCAGATCCATGTCGCACCGTGTCTGATTCAGACCCGTGTCGCACCATTTCTGATTCAGATCCGTGACGCACCGTGTCTGATTCAGATCAGTGTCGCACACTGTCTGACTCAGATCCGTGTCACACTGTGTCTGATTCAGATTCGTGTCGCACTGTGTCCTATTCTAATCAGTGTCGCACTGTGTCCGTTTCGGATCAATATCGCACTGTATCCGATTCAGATCAGTGTCACACTGTGTCCGATTGAGATCAGTGTCGCACTGTGTCCGATTGAGATCAGTGTCGCTCTGTGTCCGATTCAGATCACTGTCGCACTGTGTCTGATTCAGATCAGTATCCCAATGTATCTGATTCATATCATTGTTGTACTGTGTCTGATTCAGATCAGTCTCCTGATGTGTCTGATTCATATCATTGTTGTACTGTGTCTGATTCAGATAAGTGTCGCACTGTGTCCGTTTCTGATCAGTGTCGCACTGTGTCTTATTCCGATCAGTGTCGCACTGTGCCTGATTCAGATGTGTCGCACTGTGTCTGATTCAGATCAGTGTCCCACACTTTCTGATTCAGATCAGTGTCGCACAATTTCTGATTCAGATCCGTGTCGCACTGTGTCTGATTCAGATCAGTGTAGCTCTCTGTCTGATTCAGATCAGTGTCGCACACTGTCTGATTCAGATCCGTGTCGCACTGTGTCTGATTCAGATCAGTGTCGCACTGTGCTTGATTCAGACCCGTGACATACCGTGTGTGATTCAGATCCGTGTCGCACTGTGTCTGATTCAGATCCGTGTCACACTGTGTCTGATTCAGATACGTGTCACGCTGTGTCTGATTCAGATCCGTGTCACACTGTGGCTGATTCAGATCCATGTCACGCTGTGTCTGATTCAGATCCATGTCACGCTGTATCTGATTCAGATCCATGTCACGATGTGTCTGATTCAGATCCATGTCATGCTTGTCTGATTTAGATTCATGTTACATTATGCCTTATTCAGATTCGTGTCACATTGTGACTTATTCATATCAGTGTCGCATTGTGTCTTATTCAGCTCCGTGTCACATTATGTCTTATTCAGATCCATGTTTCACTGTGTCTGATTCAACTCCGTGTCACATTATGTCTTATTCAGATCCGTGTCACACTGTGTCTGATTCAGATCCGTGTCGCAATGCGTGTGATTCAAATCCGTGATGCACTGTGTCTGATTCAGATCTGTGTTGCACTGCGTCTGATTCAGATCAGTGTCGCACTGTGTCGTATTCAGATCCGTGTCGCACTGTGTCTGATTCAGATCCGTGTCGCACTGCATCTGATTCAGATCAATGTAGCACAATGTCTGAAACAGATCAGTGTCGCACACTATCTGATTCAGATCCGTGTCACACTGTTTCTGATTCAGATCCGTGTCGCACTGTGTCCGATTCAGATCAGTGTCGCACTGTATCCGATTCAGATCAGTGTCGCACTATGTCCGATTCAGATCAGTTTCGCACTGTGTCTGATTCAGACCCGTCTCGCACTGTGTCTGATTCAGATCAGTATCCCAATGTATCTGATTCATATCATTGTTGTACTGTGTCTGATTCAGATCAGTATCCCAATGTATCTGATTCATATCATTGTTGTACCGTGTCTGATTCAGATCAGTATCCCAATGTGCCTGATTCATATCTGTGTCGGATTCAGATCCATGTCGCACTCTCTGATTCAGATCAGGGTCGCACTCTGTCTAATTCAGATCCGTGTCGCACAGTGTCTGACTCGGATCATTGTCGCCCGGTGTCTGATTCAGATCCATGTCGCACTGTGTCTGATTCAGACCCATGTCGCACGGTGTCTGATTCAGATCCATGTCGCACCGTTTCTGATTCAGACCCGTGTCAGACCGTTTCTGATTCAGATCCGTGACGCACCATGTCTAATTCAGATCAGTGTCTCAACGTGTCTGATTCAGATCACTGTCGCACTGTGCCTGATTCAAAGCCGTGACGCACCGTGTCTGATTCAGTTCCGTGTCCCAATGTGTGTGATTCAGGTCAGTGTCGCAGAGTGTCTGATTCAGGTCAGTGTGGCACTGTGTCTGAATCACCTAAGCGTCTCTCTTTGTCTGATTCACATCCATGTCCCATTGTGTCTGATTCAGATCAGTGTCGCACTGTGTCCGATTCAGATCAGTGTCACACTGTGTCCGATTGAGATCAGTGTCGCACCGTGTCCGGTTCAGATCACTGTCGGACTGTGTCCGATTCAGATCACTGTCGCACTGTGTCAGATTCAGATCAGTATCCCAATGTATCTGATTCATATCATTGTTGTACTGTGACTGATTCAGATCAGTATCCCAATATGCCTGATTCATATCTGTGTCGTACTGTGTCTGATTCAGATCAGTCTCCCAATGTGTCTGATTCATATCATTGTTGTGCTGTGTCTGATTCAGATAAGTGTCGCACTATGTCTGATTCAGATCAGTGTCGCACTGTGCCTGATTCAGACCCGTGACGTACAGTGTGTGATTCAGATCCGTGTTGCACTGTGTCTGATTCAGATTCGTGTCACACTGTGTCTGATTCAGATACGTGTCACGCTGTGTCTGATTCAGATCCGTGTCACACTGTGGCTGATTCAGATCCATGTCACGCTGTATCTGATTCAGATCCATGTCATGATGTGTCTGATTCAGATCCATGTCATGCTTGTCTGATTTAGATTCGTGTTACATTATGCCTTATTCAGATTCGTGTCACATTGTGACTCATTCATATCAGTGTCGCATTGTGTCTGATTCAGCTCCGTGTCACATTATGTCTTATTCAGATCCATGTTTCACTGTGTCTGATTCAGCTCCGTGTCACATTATGTCTTATTCAGATCCGTGTCACACTGTGTCTGATTCAGATCCATGTCACACTGTGTGTGATTCAAATCCGTGACGCACTGTGTCTGATTCAGATCTGTGTTGCACTGCGTCTGATTCAGATCAGTGTCGCACTGTGTCGTATTCAGATCCGTGTCGCACTGTGTCTGATTCAGATCCGTGTCGCACTGCTTCTGATTCAGATCAATGTAGCACAATGTCTGAAACGGATCAGTGTCGCACACTATCTGATTCAGATCCGTGTCACACTGTTTCTGATTCAGATCCGTGTCGCACTGTGTCTGATTCAGATCCGTTTTGCACTGTTTCCTATTCAAATCAGTGTCGCACTGTGTCCAATTCAGATCAGTGTCGCACTGTATCCGATTCAGATCAGTGTCGCACTATGTCCGATTCAGATCAGTTTTGCACTGTGTCTGATTCAGACCCGTCTCGCAGTGTGTCTGATTCAGATCAGTATCCCAATTTATCTGATTCATATCATTGTTGTACTGTGTCTGATTCAGATCAGTATCCCAATGTATCTGATTCATATCATTGTTGTACCGTGTCTGATTCAGATCAGTATCCCAATGTGCCTGATTCATATCTGTGTCGGATTCAGATCCTTGTCGCACTCTCTGATTCAGATCAGGGTCGCACTCTGTCTGATTCAGATCCGTGTCGCACAGTGTCTGACTCGGATCATTGTCGCCCTGTGTCTGATTCAGATCCATGTCGCACTGTGTCTGATTCAGACCCATGTCGCACGGTGTCTGATTCAGATCCATGTCACACCGTTTCTGATTCAGACCCGTGTCAGACCGTTTCTGATTCAGATCCGTGACGCACCATGTCTAATTCAGATCAGTGTCTCAACGTGTCTGATTCAGATCACTGTCGCACTGTGCCTGATTCAAAGCCGTGACGCACCGTGTCTGATTCAGTTCCGTGTCCCAATGTGTGTGATTCAGGTCAGTGTCGCAGAGTGTCTGATTCAGGTCAGTGTGGCACTGTGTCTGAATCACCTAAGCGTCTCTCTTTGTCTGATTCACATCCATGTCCCATTGTGTCTGATTCAGATCAGTGTCGCACTGTGTCCGATTCAGATCAGTGTCGCACCGTGTCTGATACAGATCAGTGTCTCAACGTGTCTGATTCAGATCCATGTCGCACTGTGTTTGATTCAGATCCGTGTCGCAATGTGTCCGATTCAGATCATTGTCGCACTGTGTCTGATTCAGATCAGTGTCGCACACTGTCTGACTCAGATCCGTGTCACACTGTTTCTGATTCAGATCCGTGTCGCACTGTGTCTGATTCAGATCCGTGTCGCACTGTGTCCTATTCTAATCAGTGTCGCACTGTGTCCGATTCAGATCAGTGTCACACTGTGTCCGATTGAGATCAGTGTCGCACTGTGTCCGGTTCAGATCACTGTCGGACTGTGTCCGATTCAGATCATTGTCACACTGTGTCTGATTCAGATCAGTATCCCAATGTATCTGATTCATATCATTGTTGTACTGTGACTGATTCAGATCAGTATCCCAATATGCCTGATTCATATCTGTGTCGTACTGTGTCTGATTCATATCATTGTTGTACTGTGTCTGATTCAGATAAATGTCGCACTGTGTCCGTTTCTGATCAGTGTCTCACTGTGTCTTATTCCGATCAGTGTCGCACTGTGCCTGATTCAGATGTGTCGCACTGTGTCTGATTCAGATCAGTGTCCCACACTTTCTGATTCAGATCAGTGTCGCACACTTTCTGATTCAGATCCTTGTCGCACTGTGTCTGATTCAGATCAGTGTAGCTCTCTGTCTGATTCAGATCAGTGTCGCACACTGTCTGATTCAGATCCGTGTCGCACTGTGTCTGATTCAGATCTGTGTCGCACTGTGCTTGATTCAGACCCGTGACATACCGTGTGTGATTCAGATCCGTGTCGCACTGTGTCTGATTCAGATCCGTGTCACACTGTGTCTGATTCAGATGCGTGTCACGCTGTGTCTGATTCAGATCCGTGTCACACTGTGGCTGATTCAGATCCATGTCACGCTGTGTCTGATTCAGATCCATGTCACGCTGTATCTGATTCAGATCCATGTCACGATGTGTCTGATTCAGATCCATGTCATGCTTGTCTGATTTAGATTCGTGTTACGTTATGCCTTATTCAGATTCGTGTCACATTGTGACTTATTCATATCAGTGTCGCATTGTGTCTGATTCAGCTCCGTGTCACATTATGTCTTATTCAGATCCATGTTTCACTGTGTCTGATTCATCTCCGTGTCACATTATGTCTTATTCAGATCCGTGTCACACTGTGTCTGATTCAGATCCATGTCACGCTGTGTCTGATTCAGATCCATGTCACACTGTGTCTGCTTCAGATCCATGTCGCACTGTGTCCGATTCAGATCAGTGTCGCACTGTGTCTGATTCAGATCTGTGTCACACTGTGTCTGATTCAGATCCGTGTCACACTGTGTCTGATTCAGATCCGTGGCGCACTGTGTCTGATTCAGTTCCAAGTCCCGCTCTGTCGGATTCAGATCCGTGTCGCACTGTCTGATTCAGATCAGTGTCGGACCGTGTCTGATTCAGATCCGTGTCGCCATGTGTCTGACTCGGATCAGTGTCACCCGGTATCTGATTCAGATCCATGTCGCACCGTGTCTGATTCAGACCCGTGTCGCACCGTTTCTGATTCAGATCCGTGACGCACCGTGTCTGATTCAGATCAGTGTCGCACACTGTCTGACTCAGATCCGTGTCACACTGTGTCTGATTCAGATCCGTGTCGCACTGTGTCTGATTCAGATCCGTGTCGCACTGTGTCCTATTCTAATCAGTGTCGCACTGTGTCTGATTCAGATCAATATCGCACTGTATCCGATTCAGATCAGTGTCACACTGTGTCCGACTGAGATCAGTGTCGCACTGTGTCCAATTCAGATCACTGTCGGACTGTGTCCGATTCAGATCACTGTCGCACTGTGTCTGATAAAGATCAGTATCCCAATGTATCTGATTCATATCATTGTTGTACTGTGACTGATTCAGATCAGTATCCCAATATGCCTGATTCATATCTGTGTCGTACTGTGTTTGATTCAGATCAGTCTCCCAATGTGTCTGATTCATATCATTGTTGTACTGTGTCTGATTCAGATAAGTGTCGCACTGTGTCCGTTTCTGATCAGTGTCGCACTGTGTCTTATTCCGATCAGTGTCGCACTGTGCCTGATTCAGATGTGTCGCACTGTGTCTGATTCAGATCAGTGTCCCACACTTTCTGATTCAGATCAGTGTCGCACACTTTCTGATTCAGATCCGTGTCGCACTGTGTCTGATTCAGATCAGTGTAGCTCTCTGTCTGATTCAGATCAGTGTCGCACACTGTCTGATTCAGATCCGTGTCGCACTGTGTCTGATTCAGATCAGTGTCGCACTGTGCTTGATTCAGACCCGTGACATACCGTGTGTGATTCAGATCCGTGTCGCACTGTGTCTGATTCAGATGCGTGTCACGCTGTGTCTGATTCAGATCCGTGTCACACTGTGGCTGATTCAGATCCATGTCACGCTGTGTCTGATTCAGATCCATGTCACGCTGTATCTGATTCAGATCCATGTCACGATGTGTCTGATTCAGATCCATGTCATGCTTGTCTGATTTAGATTCGTGTTACGTTATGCCTTATTCAGATTCGTGTCACATTGTGACTTATTCATATCAGTGTCGCATTGTGTCTGATTCAGCTCCGTGTCACATTATGTCTTATTCAGATCCATGTTTCACTGTGTCTAATTCATCTCCGTGTCACATTATGTCTTATTCAGATCCGTGTCACACTGTGTCTGATTCAGATCCATGTCACGCTGTGTCTGATTCAGATCCATGTCATGATGTGTCTGATTCAGATCCATGTCATGCTTGTCTGTTTTAGATTCGTGTTACATTATGCCTTATTCAGATACGTGTCACATTGTGACTAATTCATATCAGTGTCGCATTGTGTCTGATTCAGCTCCGTGTCACATTATGTCTTATTCAGATCCATGTTTCACTGTGTCTAATTCATCTCCGTGTCACATTATGTCTTATTCAGATCCGTGTCACACTGTGTCTGATTCAGATCCATGTCACGCTGTGTCTGATTCAGATCCATGTCACACTGTGTCTGCTTCAGATCCATGTCACGCTGTGGCTGATTCAGATCCATGTCACCCTGTTTCTTATTCAGATCCGTGTCACACTGTGTCTGATTCAGATCCGTGTTGCACTGTATCCTTTTCAATCAGTTTCGCAATGTGTCCGATTCAGATCAATGTCGCACTGTATCCAATTCAGATCGGTGTCACACTGTGTCTGATTCCGATCAGTGTCGCACTGTGTCTGATTCAGATCTGTGTCACACTGTGTCTGATTCAGATCCGTGTCACACTGTGTCTGATTCAGATCCGTGGCGCACTGTGTCTGATTCAGTTCCAAGTCCCGCTCTGTCTGATTCAGATCCGTGTCGCCATGTGTCTGACTCGGATCAGTGTCACCCGGTATCTGATTCAGATCCATGTCGCACCGTGTCTGATTCAGACCCGTGTCGCACCGTTTCTGATTCAGATCCGTGACGCACCGTGTCTGATTCAGATCAGTGTCGCACACTGTCTGACTCAGATCCGTGTCACACTGTGTCTGATTCAGATTCGTGTCGCACTGTGTCCTATTCTAATCAGTGTCGCACTGTGTCCGATTCGGATAAATATCGCACTGTATCCGATTCAGATCAGTGTCACACTGTGTCCGATTGAGATCAGTGTCGCACTGTGTCCGATTGAGATCAGTGTCGCACTGTGTCCGATTCAGATCACTGTCGCACTGTGTCTGATTCAGATCAGTATCCCAATATGCCTGATTCATATCTGTGTCGTACTGTGTCTGATTCAGATCAGTCTCCCGATGTGTCTGATTCATATCATTGTTGTACTGTGTCTGATTCAGATAAGTGTCGCACTGTGTCCGTTTCTGATCCGTGTCGCACTGTGTCTTATTCCGATCAGTGTCGCACTGTGCCTGATTCAGATGTGTCGCACTGTGTCTGATTCAGATCAGTGTCCCACACTTTCTGATTCAGATCAGTGTCGCACACTTTCTGATTCAGATCCGTGTCGCACTGTGTCTGATTCAGATCAGTGTAGCTCTCTGTCTGATTCAGATCAGTGTCGCACACTGTCTGATTCAGAACCGTGTCGCACTGTGTCTGATTCAGATCAGTGTCGCACTGTGCTTGATTCAGACCCGTGACATACCGTGTGTGATTCAGATCCGTGCCGCACTGTGTCTGATTCAGATCCGTGTCACACTGTGTCTGATTCAGATACGTGTCACGCTGTGTCTGATTCAGATCCGTGTCACACTGTGGCTGATTCAGATCCATGTCACACTGTGTCTGATTCAGATCCATGTCACGCTGTATCTGATTCAGATCCATGTCACGATGTGTCTGATTCAGATCCATGTCATGCTTGTCTGATTTAGATTCGTGTTACATTATGCCTTACTCAGATTCTTGTCACATTGTGACTTATTCATATCAGTGTCGCATTGTGTCTGATTCAGCTCCGTGTCACATAATGTCTTATTCAGATCCATGTTTCACTGTGTCTGATTCAACTCCGTGTCACATTATGTCTTATTCAGATCCGTGTCACACTGTGTCTGATTCAGATCCATGTCCGCAATGTGTGTGATTCAAATCCGTGACGCACTGTGTCTGATTCAGATCTGTGTTGCACTGCGTCTGATTCAGATCAGTGTCGCACTGTGTCTGATTCAGATCCGTGTCACACTGTGTCTGATTCAGATCCTTGTCGCACTGCATCTGATTCAGATCAATGTAGCACAATGTCTGAAACAGATCAGTGTCGCACACCATCTGATTCAGATCCGTGTCACACTGTTTCTGATTCAGATCCGTGTCGCACTGTGTCCGATTCAGATCAGTGTCGCACTGTATCCGATTCAGATCAGTGTCGCACTATGTCCGATTCAGATCAGTTTCGCACTGTGTCTGATTCAGACCCGTCTCGCACTGTGTCTGATTCAGATCAGTATCCCAATGTATCTGATTCATATCATTGTTGTACTGTGTCTGATTCAGATCAGTATCCCAATGTATCTGATTCATATCATTGTTGTACCGTGTCTGATTCAGATCAGTATCCCAATGTGCCTGATTCATATCTGTGTCGGATTCAGATCCATGTCGCACTCTCTGATTCAGATCAGGGTCGCACTCTGTCTAATTCAGATCCGTGTAGCACAGTGTCTGACTCGGATCATTGTCGCCCGGTGTCTGATTCAGATCCATGTCGCACTGTGTCTGATTCAGACCCATGTCGCACGGTGTCTGATTCAGATCCATGTCGCACCGTTTCTGATTCAGACCCGTGTCAGACCGTTTCTGATTCAGATCCGTGACGCACCATGTCTAATTCAGATCAGTGTCTCAACGTGTCTGATTCTGATCACTGTCGCACTGTGCCTGATTCAAAGCCGTGACGCACCGTGTCTGATTCAGTTCCGTGTCCCAATGTGTGTGATTCAGGTCAGTGTCGCAGAGTGTCTGATTCAGGTCAGTGTGGCACTGTGTCTGAATCACCTAAGCGTCTCTCTTTGTCTGATTCACATCCATGTCCCATTGTGTCTGATTCAGATCAGTGTCGCACTGTGTCCGATTCAGATCAGTGTCGCACCGTGTCTGATACAGATCAGTGTCTCAACGTGTCTGATTCAGATCCATGTCGCACTGTGTTTGATTCAGATCCGTGTCGCAATGTGTCCGATTCAGATCATTGTCGCACTGTGTCTGATTCAGATCAGTGTAGCACTCTGTCTGATTCAGATCAGTGTCGCACACTGTCTGACTCAGATCCGTGTCACACTGTGTCTGATTCAGATTCGTGTCGCACTGTGTCTGATTCAGATTCGTGTCACACTGTGTCCTATTCTAATCAGTGTCGCACTGTGTCTGATTCAGATCAATATCGCACTGTATCCGATTCAGATCAGTGTCACACTGTGTCCGATTGAGATCAGTGTCGCACTGTGTCCGGTTCAGATCACTGTCGGACTGTGTCCGATTCAGATCACTGTCGCACTGTGTCTGATTCAGATCAGTCTCCCAATGTATCTGATTCATATCATTGTTGTACTCTGTCTGATTCAGATAAGTGTCGCACTGTGTCTGATTCAGATCAGTGTCGCACTGTGCCTGATTCAGACCCGTGACGTACCGTGTGTGATTCAGATCCGTGTCGCACTGTGTCTGATTCAGATTCGTGTCACACTGTGTCTGATTCAGATACGTGTCACGCTGTGTCTGATTCAGATCCGTGTCACACTGTGGCTGATTCAGATCCATGTCACGCTGTATCTGATTCAGATCCATGTCATGATGTGTCTGATTCAGATCCATGTCATGCTTGTCTGATTTAGATTCGTGTTACATTATGCCTTATTCAGATTCGTGTCACATTGTGACTTATTCATATCAGTGTCGCATTGTGTCTGATTCAGCTCCGTGTCACATTATATCTTATTCAGATCCATGTTTCACTGTGTCTGATTCAGCTCCATGTCACATTATGTCTTATTCAGATCCGTGTCACACTGTGTCTGATTCAGATCCATGTCACACTGTGTGTGATTCAAATCCGTGACGCACTGTGTCTGATTCAGATCTGTGTTGCACTGCGTCTGATTCAGATCAGTGTCGCACTGTGTCGTATTCAGATCCGTGTCGCACTGTGTCTGATTCAGATCCGTGTCGCACTGCATCTGATTCTGATCAATGTAGCACAATGTCTGAAACAGATCAGTGTCGCACACTATCTGATTCAGATCCGTGTCACACTGTTTCTGATTCAGATCCGTGTCGCACTGTTTCCTATTCAAATCAGTGTCGCACTGTGTCCGATTCAGATCAGTGTCGCACTGTATCCGATTCAGATCAGTGTCACACTATGTCCGATTCAGATCAGTTTTGCACTGTGTCTGATTCAGACCCGTCTCGCACTGTGTCTGATTCAGATCAGTATCCCAATGTATCTGATTCATATCATTGTTGTACTGTGTCTGATTCAGATCAGTATCCCAATGTATCTGATTCATATCATTGTTGTACCGTGTCTGATTCAGATCAGTATCCCAATGTGCCTGATTCATATCTGTGTCGGATTCAGATCCATGTCGCACTCTCTGATTCAGATCAGGGTCGCACTCTGTCTAATTCAGATCCGTGTCGCACAGTGTCTGACTCGGATCATTGTCGCCCTGTGTCTGATTCAGATCCGTGTCACACTGTGTCTGATTCAGATCCGTGGCGCACTGTGTCTGATTCAGATCCAAGTCCCGCTCTGTCGGATTCAGATCCGTGTCGCACTGTCTGATTCAGATCAGTGTCGGACCGTGTCTGATTCAGATCCGTGTCGCCATGTGTCTGACTCGGATCAGTGTCACCCGGTATCTGATTCAGATCCATGTCGCACCGTGTCTGATTCAGACCCGTGTCGCACCGTTTCTGATTCAGATCCGTGACGCACCGTGTCTGATTCAGATCAGTGTCGCACACTGTCTGACTCAGATCCGTGTCACACTGTGTCTGATTCAGATCCGTGTCGCACTGTGTCTGATTCAGATCCATGTCGCACTGTGTCCTATTCTAATCAGTGTCGCACTGTGTCCGATTCAGATCAATATCGCACTGTATCCGATTCAGATCAGTGTCACACTGTGTCCGATTGAGATCAGTGTCGCACTGTGTCCGATTCAGATCACTGTCGGACTGTGTCCGATTCAGATCACTGTCGCACTGTGTCTGATTCAGATCAGTATCCCAATGTATCTGATTCATATCATTGTTGTACTGTGACTGATTCAGATCAGTATCCCAATATGCCTGATTCATATCTGTGTCGTACTGTGTCTGATTCAGATCAGTCTCCCAATGTGTCTGATTCATATCATTGTTGTACTGTGTCTGATTCAGATCAGTGTCGCACTGTGGCTGATTCAGACCCGTGACGTACCGTGTGTGATTCAGATCCGTGTCGCACTGTGTCTGATTCAGATCCGTGTCGCACTGTGTCTGATTCAGATTCGTGTCACACTGTGTCTGATTCAGATACGTGTCACGCTGTGTCTGATTCAGATCCGTGTCACACTGTGGCTGATTCAGATCCATGTCACGCTGTATCTGATTCAGATCCATGTCATGATGTGTCTGATTCAGATCCATGTCATGCTTGTCTGATTTAGATTCGTGTTACATTATGCCTTATTCAGATTCGTGTCACATTGTGACTTATTCATATCAGTGTCGCATTGTGTCTGATTCAGCTCCGTGTCACATTATGTCTCATTCAGATCCATGTTTCACTGTGTCTGATTCAGCTCCGTGTCACATTATGTCTTATTCAGATCCGTGTCACACTGTGTCTGATTCAGATCCATGTCACGCTGTGTCTGATTCAGATCCATGTCACACTGTGTCTGCTTCAGATCCATGTCACGCTGTGTCTGATTCAGATCCATGTCACCCTGTTTCTGATTCAGATCCGTGTCACACTGTGTCTGATTCAGATCCGTGTCGCACTGTATCCTATTCAATCAGTTTCGCAATGTGTCCGATTCAGATCAATGTCGCACTGTATCCAATTCAGATCGGTGTCGCACTGTGTCCGATTCAGATCAGTGTCGCACTGTGTCTGATTCAGATCTGTGTCACACTGTGTCTGATTCAGATCCGTGGCGCACTGTGTCTGATTCAGTTCCAAGTCCCGCTCTGTCGGATTCAGATCCATGTCGCACTGTCTGATTCAGATCAGTGTCGGACCGTGCCTGATTCAGATCCGTGTCGCCATGTGTCTGACTCGGATCAGTGTCACCCGGTATCTGATTCAGATCCATGTCGCACCGTGTCTGATTCAGATCAGTGTCGCACACTGTCTGACTCAGATCCGTGTCACACTGTGTCTGATTCAGATCCGTGTCGCACTGTGTCTAATTCAGATTCGTGTCGCACTGTGTCCTATTCTAATCAGTGTCGCACTGTGTCCGATTCAGATCAATATCGCACTGTATCCGATTCAGATCAGTGTCACACTGTGTCCGATTGAGATCAGTGTCGCACTGTGTCCGATTCAGATCACTGTCGGACTGTGTTCCGATTCAGATCACTGTCGCACTGTGTCTGATTCAGATCAGTATCCCAATGTATCTGATTCATATCATTGTTGTACTGTGACTGATTCAGATCAGTATCCCAATATGCCTGATTCATATCTGTGTCGTACTGTGTCTGATTCAGATCAGTCTCCCAATGTGTCTGATTCATATCATTGTTGTACTGTGTCTGATTCAGATAAGTGTCGCACTGTGTCTGATTCAGATCAGTGTCGCACTGTGCCTGATTCAGACCCGTGACGTACCGTGTGTGATTCAGATCCGTGTCGCACTGTGTCTGATTCAGATCCGTGTCGCACTGTGTCTGATTCAGATTCGTGTCACACTGTGTCTGATTCAGATACGTGTCACGCTGTGTCTGATTCAGATCCGTGTCACACTGTGGCTGATTCAGATCCATGTCACGCTGTATCTGATTCAGATCCATGTCATGATGTGTCTGATTCAGATCCATGTCATGCTTGTCTGATTTAGATTCGTGTTACATTATGCCTTATTCAGATTCGTGTCACATTGTGACTTATTCATATCAGTGTCGCATTGTGTCTGATTCAGCTCCGTGTCACATTATGTCTCATTCAGATCCATGTTTCACTGTGTCTGATTCAGCTCCATGTCACATTATGTCTTATTCAGATCCGTGTCACACTGTGTCAGATTCAGATCCATGTCACGCTGTGTCTGATTCAGATCCATGTCACACTGTGTCTGCTTCAGATCCATGTCACGCTGTGTCTGATTCAGATCCATGTCACCCTGTTTCTGATTCAGATCCGTGTCACAATGTGTCTGATTCAGATCCGTGTCGCACTGTATCCTATTCAATCAGTTTCGCAATGTGTCCGATTCAGATCAATGTCGCACTGTATCCAATTCAGATCGGTGTCGCACTGTGTCCGATTCAGATCAGTGTCGCACTGTGTCTGATTCAGATCTGTGTCACACTGTGTCTGATTCAGATCCGTGTCACACTGTGTCTGATTCAGATCCGTGGCGCACTGTGTCTGATTCAGTTCCAAGTCCCGCTCTGTCGGATTCAGATCCGTGTCGCACTGTCTGATTCAGATCAGTGTCGGACCGTGCCTGATTCAGATCCGTGTCGCCATGTGTCTGACTCGGATCAGTGTCACCCGGTATCTGATTCAGATCCATGTCGCACCGTGTCTGATTCAGATCAGTGTCGCACACTGTCTGACTCAGATCCGTGTCACACTGTGTCTGATTCAGATCCGTGTCGCACTGTGTCTGATTCAGATTCGTGTCGCACTGTGTCCTATTCTAATCAGTGTCGCACTGTGTCCGATTCAGATCAATATCGCACTGTATCCGATTCAGATCAGTGTCACACTGTGTCCGATTGAGATCAGTGTCGCACTGTGTCCGATTCAGATCACTGTCGGACTGTGTCCGATTCAGATCACTGTCGCACTGTGTCTGATTCAGATCAGTATCCCAATGTATCTGATTCATATCATTGTTGTACTGTGACTGATTCAGATCAGTATCCCAATATACCTGATTCATATCTGTGTCGTACTGTGTCTGATTCAGATCAGTCTCCCGATGTGTCTGATTCATATCATTGTTGTACTGTGTCTGATTCAGATAAGTGTCGCACTGTGTCCGTTTCTGATCAGTGTCGCACTGTGTCTTATTCCGATCAGTGTCGCACTGTGCCTGATTCAGATGTGTCGCACTGTGTCTGATTCAGATCAGTGTCCCACACTTTCTGATTCAGATCAGTGTCGCACACTTTCTGATTCAGATCCGTGTCGCACTGTGTCTGATTCAGATCAGTGTAGCTCTCTGTCTAATTCAGATCAGTGTCGCACACTGTCTGATTCAGATCCGTGTCGCACTGTGTCTGATTCAGATCCGTGTCGCACTGTATCCTATTCAATCAGTTTCGCAATGTGTCCGATTCAGATCAGTGTCGCACTGTATCCAATTCAGATCGGTGTCGCACTGTGTCCGATTCAGATCAGTGTCGCACTGTGTTTGATTCAGATCTGTGTCACACTGTGTCTGATTCAGATCCGTGTCACACTGTGTCTGATTCAGATCCGTGGCGCACTGTGTCTGATTCAGTTCCAAGTCCCGCTCTGTCGGATTCAGATCCGTGTCGCACTGTCTGATTCAGATCAGTGTCGGACCGTGTCTGATTCAGATCCGTGTCGCCATGTGTCTGACTCGGATCAGTGTCACCCGGTATCTGATTCAGATCCATGTCGCACCGTGTCTGATTCAGACCCGTGTCGCACCGTTTCTGATTCAGATCCGTGACGCACCGTGTCTGATTCAGATCAGTGTCGCACATTGTCTGACTCAGATCCATGTCACACTGTGTCTGATTCAGATCCGTGTCGCACTGTGTCTGATTCAGATTCGTGTCGCACTGTGTCCTATTCTAATCAGTGTCGCACTGTGTCCGATTCAGATCAATATCGCACTGTATCCGATTCAGATCAGTGTCACACTGTGTCCGATTGAGATCAGTGTCGCACTGTGTCCGATTCAGATCACTGTCGCACTGTGTCTGATTCAGATCAGTATCCCAATGTATCTGATTCATATCATTGTTGCACTGTGACTGATTCAGATTAGTATCCCAATATGCCTGATTCATATCTGTGTCGTACTGTGTCTGATTCAGATCAGTCTCCCGATGTGTCTGATTCATATCATTGTTGTACTGTGTCTGATTCAGATAAGTGTCGCACTGTGTCCGTTTCTGATCAGTGTCGCACTGTGTCTTATTCCGATCAGTGTCGCACTGTGCCTGATTCAGATGTGTCGCACTGTGTCTGATTCAGATCAGTGTCCCACACTTTCTGATTCAGATCAGTGTCGCACACTTTCTGATTCAGATCCGTGTCGCACTGTGTCTGATTCAGATCAGTGTAGCTCTCTGTCTGATTCAGATCAGTGTCGCACACTGTCTGATTCAGATCCGTGTCGCACTGTGTCTGATTCAGATCAGTGTCGCACTGTGCTTGATTCAGACCCGTGACATACCGTGTGTGATTCAGATCCGTGTCGCACTGTGTCTGATTCAGATCCGTGTCACACTGTGTCTGATTCAGATACGTGTCACGCTGTGTCTGATTCAGATCCGTGTCACACTGTGGCTGATTCAGATCCATGTGACGCTGTGTCTGATTCAGATCCATGTCACGCTGTATCTGATTCAGATCCATGTCACGATGTGTCTGATTCAGATCCATGTCATGCTTGTCTGATTTAGATTCGTGTTACATTATGCCTTATTCAGATTCGTGTCACATTGTGACTTATTCATATCAATGTCGCATTCTGTCTTATTCAGCTTTGTGTCACATTATGTTTTATTCAGATCCATGTTTCACTGTGTCTGATTCAGCTCGGTGTCACATTATGTCTTATTCAGATCCGTGTCACCTGTGTCTGATTCATATCCGTGTCGCAATGTGTGTGATTCAAATCCGTGTCGCACTGTGTCGTATTCAGATCCGTGTCGCACTGTGTCTGATTCAGATCCGTGTCGCACTGCATCTGATTCTGATCAATGTAGCACAATGTCTGAAACAGATCAGTCTCGCACACTATCTGATTCAGTTCCGTGTCACACTGTTTCTGATTCAGATCCGTGTCGCACTGTGTCTGATTCGGATCATTGTTGCACTGTTTCCTATTCAAATCAGTGTCGCACTGTGTCCGATTCAGATCAGAGTCGCACTGTATCCGCTTCAGATCAGTGTCGCACTATGTCCGATTCAGATCAGTTTCGCACTGTGTCTGATTCAGATCCGTCTCGCACTGTGTCTGATTCAGATCAGTATCCCAATGTATCTGATTCATATCATTGTTGTACTGTGTCTGATTCAGATCAGTATCCCAATGTATCTGATTCATATCATTGTTGTACCGTGTCTGATTCAGATCAGTATCCCAATGTGCCTGATTCATATCTGTGTCGGATTCAGATCCATGTCGCACTCTCTGATTCAGATCAGGGTCGCACTCTGTCTAATTCAGATCCGTGTCGCACAGTGTCTGACTCGGATCATTGTCGCCCGGTGTCTGATTCAGATCCATGTCGCACTGTGTCTGATTCAGACCCATGTCGCACGGTGTCTGATTCAGATCCATGTCGCACCGTTTCTGATTCAGACCCGTGTCAGACCGTTTCTGATTCAGATCCGTGATGCACCATGTCTAATTCAGATCAGTGTCTCAACGTGTCTGATTCAGATCACTGTCGCACTGTGCCTGATTCAAAGCCGTGACGCACCGTGTCTGATTCAGTTCCGTGTCCCAATGTGTGTGATTCAGGTCAGTGTCGCAGAGTGTCTGATTCAGGTCAGTGTGGCACTGTGTCTGAATCACCTAAGCGTCTCTCTTTGTCTGATTCACATCCATGTCCCATTGTGTCTGATTCAGATCAGTGTCGCACTGTGTCCGATTCAGATCAGTGTCGCACTGTGTCTGATACAGATCAATGTCTCAACGTGTCTGATGCAGATCCATGTCGCACTGTGTTTGATTCAGATCCGTGTCGCAATGTGTCCGATTCAGATCATTGTCGCACTGTGTCCGATTCAGATCATTGTCGCACTGTGTCCGATTCAGATTGGTGTCGCACTGTGTCTGATTCAGATCCATGTCGCACCGTTTCTGATTCAGATCCATGTCACACTGTGTCTGCTTCAGATCCATGTGACGCTGTGTCTGATTCAGATCCATGTCACACTGTTTCTGATTCAGATCCGTGTCACACTGTGTCTGATTCAGATCCGTGTCGCACTGTATCCTATTCAATCAGTTTCGGAATGTGTCCGATTCAGATCAACGTCGTACTGTATCCAATTCAGATCCGTGTTGCACTGTGTCCGATTCAGATCAGTGTCGCACTGTGTCTGATTCAGATCTGTGTCACACTGTGTCTGATTCAGATCCGTGTCACACTGTGTCTGATTCAGATCCGTGGCGCACTGTGTCTGATTCAGTTCCAAGTCCCGCTCTGTCGGATTCAGATCCGTGTCGCACTGTCTGATTCAGATCAGTGTCGCCATGTGTCTGACTCGGATCAGTGTCAACCGGTATCTGATTCAGATCCATGTCGCACCGTGTCTGATTCAGACCCGTGTCGCACCGTTTCTGATTCAAATCCATGATGCACCGTGTCTGATTCAGATCAGTGTCTCAACGTGTCTGATTCAGATCAGTGTCGCACTGTGCCTGATTCAGACCCGTGACATACCGTGTGTGATTCAGATCCGTGTCACACTGTCTGATTCAGATCTGTGTTGCACTGCGTCTGATTCAGATCAGTGTCGCACTGTGTTGTATTCAGATCCGTGTCGCACTGTGTCTGATTCAGATCCATGTCGCCCTGCGTCTGATTCAGATCAATGTAGCACAATGTCTGAAACAGATCATTGTCGCACACTATCTGATTCAGATCCGTGTCACACTGTTTCTGATTCAGATCCGTGTCGCACTGTGTCTGATTCAGATCCGTTTTGCACTGTTTCCTATTCAAATCAGTTTCGCAATGTGTCCGATTCAGATCAATGTCGCACTGTATCCAATTCAGATCGGTGTCGCACTGTGTCCGATTCAGTTCAGTGTCGCACTGTGTCTGATTCAGATCTGTGTCACACTGTGTCTGATTCAGATCCGTGTCACACTGTGTCTGATTCAGATCCGTGGCGCACTGTGTCTGATTCAGTTCCAAGTCCCGCTCTGTCGGATTCAGATCCGTGTCGCACTGTCTGATTCAGATCAGTGTCGGACCGTGTCTGATTCAGATCCGTGTCGCCATGTGTCTGACTCGGATCAGTGTCACCCGGTATCTGATTCAGATCCATGTCGCACCGTGTCTGATTCAGACCCGTGTCGCACCGTTTCTGATTCAGATCCGTGACGCACCGTGTCTGATTCAGATCAGTGTCGCACACTGTCTGACTCAGATCCGTGTCACACTGTGTCTGATTCAGATCCGTGTCGCACTGTGTCTGATTCAGATTCGTGTTGCACTGTGTCCTATTCTAATCAGTGTCGCACTGCGTCCGATTCAGATCAATATCGCACTGTATCCGATTCAGATCAGTGTCACACTGTGTCCGATTGAGATCAGTGTCGCACTGTGTCCGATTCAGATCACTGTCGGACTGTGTCCGATTCAGATCACTGTCGCACTGTGTCTGATTCAGATCAGTATCCCAATGTATCTGATTCATATCATTGTTGTACTGTGACTGATTCAGATCAGTATCCCAATATGCCTGATTCATATCTGTGTCGTACTGTGTCTGATTCAGATCAGTCTCCCGATGTGTCTGATTCATATCATTGTTGTACTGTGTCTGATTCAGATAAGTGTCGCACTGTGTCCGTTTCTGATCAGTGTCGCACTGTGTCTTATTCCGATCAGTGTCGCACTGTGCCTGATTCAGATGTGTCGCACTGTGTCTGATTCATATCAGTGTCCCACACTTTCTGATTCAGATCAGTGTCGCACACTTTCTGATTCAGATCCGTGTCGCACTGTGTCTGATTCAGATCAGTGTAGCTCTCTGTCTGATTCAGATCAGTGTCGCACACTGTCTGATTCAGATCCGTGTCGCACTGTGTCTGATTCAGATCAGTGTCGCACTGTGCTTGATTCAGACCCGTGACATACCGTGTGTGATTCAGATCCGTGTCGCACTGTGTCTGATTCAGATCCGTGTCACACTGTGTCTGATTCAGATACGTGTCACGCTGTGTCTGATTCAGATCCATGTCACACTGTGGCTGATTCAGATCCATGTCACGCTGTGTCTGATTCAGATCCACGTCACGCTGTATCTGATTCAGATCCATGTCACGATGTGTCTGATTCAGATCCATGTCATGCTTGTCTGATTTAGATTCGTGTTACATGATGCCTTATTCAGATTCGTGTCACATTGTGACTTATTCATATCAGTGTCGCATTTTGTCTGATTCAGCTTCGTGTCACGTTATGTCTTATTCAGATCCATGTTTCACTGTGTCTGATTCAACTCCGTGTCACATTATGTCTTATTCAGATCCGTGTCACCTGTGTCTGATTCAGATCCGTGTCGCAATGTGTGTGATTCAAATCCGTGACGCACTGTTTCTGATTCAGATCTGTGTTGCACTGCGTCTAATTCAGATCAGTGTCGCACTTTATCTGATTCAGATCCGTGTCGCACTGTGTCTGATTCAGATCCGTGTCGCACTGCATCTGATTCAGATCCATGTCACAATGTGTCTGATTCAGATCCTTGTCATGCTTGTCTGATTTAGATTCGTGTTACATTATGCCTTATTCAGATTCGTGTCACATTGTGACTTATTCATATCAGTGTCGCATTGTGTCCGATTCAGCTTCGTGTCACATTATGTCTTATTCAGATCCATGTTTCACTGCGTCTGATTCAGATCAGTGTCGCACTTTGTCATATTCAGATCCGTGTCGCACTGTGTCTGATTCAGATCCGTGTCGCACTGCATCTGATTCTGATCAATGTAGCACAATGTCTGAAACAGATCAGTGTCGCACACTATCTGATTCAGATCCGTGTCACACTGTGTTTGATTCAGATCCGTGTCGCACTGTGTCTGATTCAGATCCGTTTTGCACTGTTTCCTATTCAAATCAGTGTCGCACTGTGTCCGATTCAGATCAGTGTCGCACTGTATCCGATTCAGATCCGTGTCGCACTATGTCCGATTCAGATCAGTTTCGCACTGTGTCTGATTCAGATCCGTCTCGCACTGTGTCTGATTCAGATCAGTATCCCAATGTATCTGATTCATATCATTGTTGTACTGTGTCTGATTCAGATCAGTATCCCAATGTATCTGATTCATATCATTGTTGTACCGTGTCTGATTCAGATCAGTATCCCAATGTGCCTGATTCGTATCTGTGTCGGATTCAGATCCATGTCGCACTCTCTGATTCAGATCAGGGTCGCACTCTGTCTAATTCAGATCCGTGTCGCACAGTGTCTGACTCGGATCATTGTCGCCCGGTGTCTGATTCAGATCCATGTCACACTGTGTCTGATTCAGACCCATGTCGCAGTGTCTGATTCAGATCCATGTCGCACCGTTTCTGATTCAGACCCGTGTCAGACCGTTTCTGATTCAGATCCGTGATGCACCATGTCTAATTCAGATCAGTGTCTCAACGTGTCTGATTCAGATCACTGTCGCACTGTGCCTGATTCAAAGCCGTGACGCACCGTGTCTGATTCAGTTCCGTGTCCCAATGTGTGTGATTCAGGTCAGTGTCGCAGAGTGTCTGATTCAGGTCAGTGTGGCACTGTGTCTGAATCACCTAAGCGTCTCTCTTTGTCTGATTCACATCCATGTCCCATTGTGTCTGATTCAGATCAGTGTCGCACTGTGTCCGATTCAGATCAGTGTCGCACCGTGTCTGATACAGATCAGTGTCTCAACGTGTCTGATTCAGATCCATGTCGCACTGTGTTTGATTCAGATCCGTGTCGCAATGTGTCCGATTCAGATCATTGTCGCACTGTGTCCGATTCAGATCATTGTCGCACTGTGTCCGATTCAGATCAGTGTCGCACTGTGTCCGATTCAGATCGGTGTCGCACTGTGTCTGATTCAGATCCATGTCACGCTGTGTCTGATTCAGATCCATGTCACACTGTGTCTGCTTCAGATCCATGTCACGCTGTGTCTGATTCAGATCCATGTCACACTGTTTCTGATTCAGATCCGTGTCTCACTGTGTCTGATTCAGATCCGTGTCGCACTGTATCCTATTCAATCAGTTTCGCAATGTGTCCGATTCAGATCAACGTCGTACTGTATCCAATTCAGATCCGTGTTGCACTGTGTCCGATTCAGATCAGTGTCGCACTGTGTCTGATTCAGATCTGTGTCACACTGTGTCTGATTCAGATCCGTGTCACACTGTGTCTGATTCAGATCCGTGGCGCACTGTGTCTGATTCAGTTCCAAGTCCCGCTCTGTCGGATTCAGATCCGTGTCGCACTGTCTGATTCAGATCAGTGTCGGACCGTGTCTGATTCAGATCCGTGTCGCCATGTGTCTGACTCGGATCAGTGTCACTCGGTATCTGATTCAGATCCATGTCTCACCGTGTCTGATTCAGACCCGTGTCGCACCGTTTCTGATTCAGATCCATGACGCACCGTGTCTGATTCAGATCAGTGTATCAACGTGTCTGATTCAGATCAGTGTCGCACTGTGCCTGATTCAGACCCGTGACATACCGTGTGTGATTCAGATCCGTGTCGCACTGTCTGATTCAGATCTGTGTTGCACTGCGTCTGATTCAGATCATTGTCGCACTGTGTTGTATTCAGATCCGTGTCGCACTGTGTCTGATTCAGATCCATGTCGCCCTGCGTCTGATTCAGATCAATGTAGCACAATGTCTGAAACAGATCATTGTCGCACACTATCTGATTCAGATCCGTGTCACACTGTTTCTGATTCAGATCCGTGTCGCACTGTGTCTGATTCAGATCCGTTTTGCACTGTGTCCTATTCAAATCAGTGTCGCACTGTGTCTGATTCAGATCAATGTCGCACTGTATCCGATTCATATCCGTCTCGCACTGTGTCTGATTCAGATCAGTATCCCAATGTATCTGATTCATATCATTGTTGTACTGTGTCTGATTCAGATCAGTATCCCAATGTATCTGATTCATATCATTGTTGTACCGTGTCTGATTCAGATCAGTATCCCAATGTGCCTGATTCATATCTGTGTCGGATTCAGATCCGTGTCGCACTCTCTGATTCAGATCAGGGTCGCACTCTGTCTAATTCAGATCCGTGTCGCACAGTGTCTGACTCGGATCATTGTCGCCCGGTGTCTGATTCAGATCCATGTCGCACTGTGTCTGATTCAGACCCATGTCGCACGGTGTCTGATTCAGATCCATGTCGCACCGTTTCTGATTCAGACCCGTGTCGCACCGTTTCTGATTCAGATCCGTGACGCACCATGTCTAATTCAGATCAGTGTCTCAACGTGTCTGATTCAGATCACTGTCGCACTGTGCCAGATTCAAAGCCGTGACGCACCGTGTCTGATTCAGTTCCGTGTCCCAATGTGTGTGATTCAGGTCAGTGTCGCAGAGTTTCTGATTCAGGTCAGTGTGCCACTGTGTCTGAATCACCTAAGCGTCTCTCTTTGTCTGATTCACATCCATGTCCCATTGTGTCTGATTCAGACCAGTGTCGCAGTGTGTCTGATTCAGATCAGTGTCTCAACGTGTCTGATTCAGATCCTTGTCGCACTGTGTGTGATTCAGATCAGTGTCACACTATGTTTGATTCAGATCAGTGTCGCACTGTGTCCGATTCAGATCAGTGTCGCACTGTGTCTGATACAGATCAGTGTCCCAACGTGTCTGATTCAGATCCATGTCGCACTGTGTTTGATTCAGATCCGTGTCGCACTGTGTCCGATTCAGATCATTGTCGCACTGTGTCCGATTCAGATCAGTGTCGCACTGTGTCTTATTCGGATCGGTGTCGCACTGTGTCTGATTCAGATCCATGTCACGCTGTGTCTGATTCAGATCCATGTCACACTGTGTCTGCTTCAGATCCATGTCACGCTGTGTCTGATTCAGATCCATGTCACACTGTGTCTGCTTCAGATCCATGTCACGCTGTGTCTGTTTCAGATCCATGTCACACTGTTTCTGATTCAGATCCGTGTCGCACTGTATAATATTCAATCAGTTTCGCAATGTGTCCGATTCAGATCAATGTCGCACTGTATCCAATTCAGATCCGTGTCGCACTGTGTCCGATTCAGATCAGTGTTGCACTATGTCCGATTCAGATCAGTGTCGCACTGTGTCTCATTCAGATCCGTGACGCACTGTGTCTGATTCAGATCCGTGTCACACTGTGTCTGATTCAGATACGTGTCACGCTGTGTCTGATTCAGATCCGTGTCACACTGTGTCTGATTCAGATCCATGTCACGCTGTATCTGATTCAGATCCATGTCACGATGTGTCTGATTCAGATCCATATCACGCTGTATCTGATTCAGATCCATGTCACGATGTGTCTGATTCAGATCCATGTCATGCTTGTCTGATTTAGATTCGTGTTACATTATGCCTTATTCAGATTCGTGTCACATTGTGACTTATTCATATCAGTGTCGCATTGTGTCTGATTCAGCTTCGTGTCACATTATGTCTTATTCAGATCCATGTTTCACTGCGTCTTATTCAGATCAGTGTCGCACTGTGTCGTATTCAGATCCGTGTCGCACTGTGTCTGATTCAGATCCGTGTCGCACTGCATCTGATTCTGATCAATGTAGCACAATGTCTGAAACAGATCAGTGTCGCACACTATCTGATTCAGATCCGTGTCACACTGTTTCTGATTCAGATCCGTGTCGCACTGTGTCTGATTCAGATCCGTTTTGCACTGTTTCCTATTCAAATCAGTGTCGCACTGTGTCCGATTCAGATCAGTGTCGCACTGTATCCGATTCAGATCAGTGTCGCACTGTGTCTCATTCAGATCCGTGACGCACTGTGTCTGATTCAGATCCGTGTCGCACTGTGTCTGATTCAGATACGTGTCACGCTGTGTCTGATTCAGATCCGTGTCACGCTGTGTCTGATTCAGATCCGTGTCGCACTGTGTCCTATTCAAATCAGTGTCGCACTGTGTCCGATTCATATCAATGTCGCACTGTGTCCGATTCAGATCATTGTCGCACTGTGTCCGATTCAGATCAGTGTTGCACTGTGTCTTATTCGGATCGGTGTCGCACTGTGTCTGATTCAGATCCATGTCACGCTGTGTCTGATTCAGATCCATGTCACACTGTGTCTGCTTCAGATCCATGTCACGCTGTGTCTGTTTCAGATCCATGTCACACTGTTTCTGATTCAGATCCGTGTCGCACTGTATAATATTCAATCAGTTTCGCAATGTGTCCGATTCAGATCAATGTCGCACTGTATCCTATTCAGATCCGTGTCGCACTGTGTCCGATTCAGATCAGTGTTGCACTATGTCCGATTCAGATCAGTGTCGCACTGTGTCTGATTCAGATCCGTGACGCACTGTGTCTGATTCAGATCCATGTCTCACTGTGTCTGATTCAGATCCGTGTCACATTGTGTCTGATTCAGATCCGTGTCACACTGTGTCTGATTCAGATCCATGTACCGCTGTGTCTGATTCAGATCCATGTCACGATGTGTCTGATTCAGATCCATATCACGCTGTATCTGATTCAGATCCATGTCACGATGTGTCTGATTCAGATCCATGTCATGCTTGTCTGATTTAGATTCGTGTTACATTATGCCTTATTCAGATTCGTGTCACATTGTGACTTATTCATATCAGTGTCGCATTGTGTCTGATTCAGCTTCGTGTCACATTATGTCTTATTCAGATCCATGTTTCACTGCGTCTTATTCAGATCAGTGTCGCACTGTGTCGTATTCAGATCCGTGTCGCACTGTGTCTGATTCAGATCCGTGTCGCACTGCATCTGATTCTGATCAATGTAGCACAATGTCTAAAACAGATCAGTGTCGCACACTCTCTGATTCAGATCCGTGTCACACTGTTTCTGATTCAGATCCGTGTCGCACTGTGTCTGATTCAGATCCGTTTTGCACTGTTTCCTATTCAAATCAGTGTCGCACTGTGTCCGATTCAGATCAGTGTCGCACTGTATCCGATTCAGATCAGTGTCGCACTGTGTCCGATTCAGATCCGTGTCGCACTGTGATTCAGATCAATGTCGCACTGTGACTGATTCAGATCCGTGTCGCACTGTGTCTGATTCAGATACGTGTCGCACTGTGTCCGATTCAGATCAATGTCGCACTGTATCCGATTCAGATCAGTGTCGCACTGTGTCCGATTCAGATCCGTGTCGCACTGTGTCTGACTCAGATCAGTGTCGCACTGTGCCTGATTCAGACCTGTGACGTACCGTGTCTGATTCAGATCTGTGTCGCACTGTGTCTGATTCAGATCAATGTAGCACAATGTCTGATTCAGATCCGTGTCACACTGTTTCTTATTCAGATCCGTGTCGCACTGTGTCTGATTCAGATCCGTGTCGCACTGTGTCCTATTCAAATCAGTGTCGCACTGTGTCCGATTCATATCAATGTCGCACTGTGTCCGATTCAGATCAGTGTCGCACTGTGTCCGATTCAGATCGGTGTCGCACTGTGTCTGATTCAGATCAGCATCCCAATGTATCTGATTCATATCATTGTTGTTCTGTGTCTGATTCAGATCAGTATCCCAATCTGCCTAGTTCATATCTGTGTCACACTGTGTCGGGTTAGATCCGTGTCGCACTGTCTGACTCGGATCAGTGTCGCACTGTGTCAGATTCGGATCAGTGTCGCACGGTGTCTGCTTTGGATCCGTGTCGCACTCTGTCTGATTCAGATCAGTGTCGCACTGTGTCTAATTCAGATCCATGTCGCACTGTGCCTTATTCAGATCAGTGTCACACTGTGTGTGATTCAGTTCCGTGACGAACTGTGTCTGATTCAGATCACTGTCACACTGTGTCTTATTCAGATCCGTGTCGCACTGTGTCTGATTCAGATCAGTGTCGCACTGTGCCTGATTCTGATCAATGTCACGCTGTGTCTGATTCAGATCCGTGTCGTATTTTTCTGATTCAGATCCGTGCCTCACTGTGTCTGATTCAGATCCGTGTCACACTCTGTCTGATTCAGATCCATGTCGCAGTGTGTCTGATTCAGACCCGTTTCGCACCGTTTCTGATTCAGCTTCGTGCTGCACTGTGTCTGACTCGGATGAGTGTTGCACTGTGTCAGATTCAGATCTGTGTCACATGGTGTCTGCTTTGGATCCGTGTCGCACTCTGTCTGATTCAGATCAGTGTCACACTGTGTCCGATTCAGATCCGTGTCACACTGTGTTTCAGATCAATGTTGCACTGTTACTGAATCAGATCCGTGTCACACTTTATCTGATTCAGATCCGTGTCACACTGTGTGTGATTCAGATCCGTGTCGCAATGTGTGTGATTCAAATCCGTGACGTACTGTGTCTGATTCAGATCCGTGTCGCACTGTGTCTGATTCAGATCAGTGTCGCACTGTGCCTGATTCAGACCCGTGACGTACTGTGTCTGACTCAGATCCGTGTCGCACTGTGTCTGATTCAGATCAGTGTAGCACACTGTCTGATTCAGATCCGTGTCACACTGTTTCTGATTCAGATCCGTGTCGCACTGTGTCCGATTCAGCACAGTGTCGCACTGTGTCCGATTCAGATCAGTGTCTCAACGTGTCTGATTCAGATCAGTGTCGCACTGTGCCTGATTCAGACCCGTGACGCACTGTGTCTGATTCAGATCAGTGTCTCAACGTGTCTGATTCAGATCAGTGTCGCACTGTGCCTGATTCAGACCCGTGACGCACTGTGTCTGATTCAGATCTGTGTCACACTGTGTCTGATTCAGATCAGTGTCGCACTGTGTCCGATTCAGATCAGTGTCTCACTGTTTCTGATTCAGATCAGCATCCCAATGTATCTGATTCATATCATTGTTGTTCTGTGTCTGATTCAGATCAGTATCCCAATCTGCCTAATTCATATCTGTGTCACACTGTGTCGGATTCAGATCCGTGTCGCACTGTCTGACTCGGATCAGTGTCGCCCGGTGTCTGATTCAGATCCATGTCGCACCGTGTCTGATTCAGACCCGTGTCGCACCGTTTCTGATTCAGATCCGTGACGCACCGTGTCTGATTCAGATCAGTGTCGCAGTGTGTCTGATTCAGATCAGTCTCGCACTGTGCCTGATTCAGACCCGTGTCACACTGTGTCTGATTCAGACCCATGTCGCACCATTTCTGATTCAGATCCGTGGCGCACTGTGTCTGATTCAGATCAGTGTCGCACTGTGTCTGATTCAGATCCGTGATGCACTGTGTCTGATTCAGATCAGTGTCGCACTGTGTCTGATTCAGATCCGTGATGCACTGTGTCTGATTCAATTCCATGTCACGCATGTCGGTTTCAGATCCATGTCACACACTCTGATTCAGATCTGTGTTGCACTCTGTCTGATTCAGATCAGTGTCGCACTCTGTCTGATTCAGATCCATGTCGCACTGTGTCTGATTCAGACCCGTGTCGCACCGTTTCTGATTCAGATCCGTGTTGCACTCAGTCTGATTCAGATCAGTGTCGCACTGTGTCGTATTCAGATCCGTGTCACACTGTTTCTGATTCAGATCCGTGTCGCACTGTGTCTGATTCAGGTCCGTGTCGCCCTGTGTCCTATTCAAATCAGTGTCACACTGTGTCCGATTTAGATCAATGTCGCACTGTATCCAGTTCAGATCAGTGTCGCACAGTGTCCGATTCAGATCAGTGTCGCACTGTGTCCGATTCAGATCACTGTCGCACTGTGTCCGATTCAGATCCGCGTCGCACTGTGTCTGATTCAGATCAGCATCACAATGTATCTGATTCATATCATTGTTGTATTGTGTCTGATTCAGATCCGTGTTACACTGTGTCTGATTCAGATCCGTGACACCCTGTGTCTGATTCAGTTCCATGTCCCGCTGTGTTGGATTCAGATCCGTGTCGGACTGTCTGATTCAGATCCGTGTCGCACTGTGTCTGACTCGGATCAGTGTCGCACTGTGTCTGATTCAGATCCATGTTGCACCGTGTCTGATTCAGACCCGTGTCGCACCGTTTCTTATTCGGAACCCTGACGCACCGTGTCTGATTCAGATCAGCGTCTCAACGTGTCTGATTCAGATCAGTGTCACACTGTGCCTGACTCAGACCCGTGATGCACCGTGTCTGATTCAGATCTGTGTCCCAATGTGTCTGATTCAGGTCAGTGTCGCAGTGTGTCTGATTCAGATCAGTGTCTCAACTTGACTGATTCAGATCAGTGTCACACTGTGTCTGATTCAGATCCGTGACGCACTGTATCTTATTCAGTTTCATGTCACGATGTGTCGGTTTCAGATCCATGTCGCACTGTGTCTGACTGGGATCAGTGTCGCACGGTGTCTGATTCAGACCCGTTTCGCACCGTTTCTGATTCAGACCCGTGTTGCACTGTGTCTGACTCGGATGAGTGTTGTACTGTGTCAGATTCAGATCAGTGTCGCACGGTGTCTGCTTTGGATCCTTGTCGCACTCTGTCTGATTCAGATCAGTGTCGCACTGTGTCCGATTCAGATCCGTGTCGCACTGTGATTCAGATCAATGTCGCACTATGACTGATTCAGATCCGTGTCGCACTGTGTCTGATTCAGATCCGTGTCACACTGTGTGTGATTCAGATCCGTGACGCACTGTGTTGATTCAGATCAATGTCACGCTGTGTCTGATTCAGATTAGTGTAGCACACTGTCTGATGCAGATCCATGTCACACTATTTCTGATTCAGATCCTTGTCGCACTGTGTCCGATTCAGATCCATGTCGCACTGTGTCTGATTCAGATCAGTATCCCAATGTATCTGATTCATATCATTGTTGTTCTGTGTCTGATTCAGATCAATATCCCAATCTGCCTAATTCATATCTGTGTCACACAGCGTCGGATTCAGATCCGTGTCGCACTGTCTGACTCGGATCGGTGTCGCACTGTGTCTGACTCGGATCAGTGTCGCCGGGTGTCTGATTCTGATCCATGTCGCACCGTGTCTGATTCAGACCCGTGTCGCACCGTTTCTGATTCAGATCCGTGTTGCACTGTGCCTGACTCGGTTGAGTGTTGCACTGTGTCAGATTCGGATCAGTGTCGCACGGTGTCTGCTTTGGATCCGTGTCGCACTCTGTCTAATTCGGATCAGTGTCGCACTGTGTCTAATTCAGATCCATGTTGCACTGTGCCTTATTCAGATCAGTGTCACACTGTGTGTGATTCAGTTCCGTGACGCACTGTGTCTGATTCAGATCAATGTCACGTTGTGTCTTATTCAGATCCGTGTCACACTGTGTCTAATTCAGATCCGTGTCGCACTGTGTCTGATTCAGATCAGTGTCGCACTGTGCCTGATTCAGATCAATGTCACGCTGTGTCTGATTCAGATCCGTGTCGCATTTTTCTGATTCAGATCCGTGTCTCACTGTGTCTGATTCAGATCTGTGTCACACTCTGTCTGATTCAGATCCATGTCGCAGTGTGTCTGATTCAGACCCGTTTCGCACCGTTTCTGATTCAGATTCGTGCTGCACTGTGTCTGACTCGGATGAGTGTTGCACTGTGTCAGATTCAGATCTGTGTCACATGGTGTCTGCTTTGGATCCGTGTCGCACTCTGTCTGATTCAGATCAGTGTCACACTGTGTCTGATTCAGATCCGTGTCACACTGTGTTTCAGATCAATGTTGCACTGTTACTGAATCAGATCCGTGTCGCACTGTATCTGATTCAGATCCGTGTCACACTGTGTCTGATTCAGATCCGTGTCGCAATGTGTGTGATTCAAATCCGTGACGTACTGTGTCTGATTCAGATCCGTGTCGCACTGTGTCTGATTCAGATCAGTGTCGCACTGTGCCTGATTCAGACCCGTGACGTACTGTGTCTGACTCAGATCCGTGTCGCACTGTGTCTGATTCAGATCAGTGTAGCACAATGTCTGATTCAGATCCGTGTCACACTGTTTCTGATTCAGATCCGTGTCGCACTGTGTCTGATTCAAATCAGTGTCGCACTGTGTCCGATTCAGATCAATGTCGCACTGTATCCGATTCAGATCAGTGTCGCACTTTCTCCGATTCAGATCAGTGACGCACTGTGTCCGATTCAGATCCGTGTCGCACTGTGTCTGATTCAGATCAGTATCCCAATGTATCTGATTCATATCATTGTTGTTCTGTGTCTGATTCAGATCAGTATCCCAATCTGCCGAATTCATTTCTGTGTCACACTGTGTTGGATTCAGATCCGTGTCGCACTGTCTGGTTCAGATCAGTGTCGCACTCTGTCTGATTCAGATCCGTGTCGCGCAGTATCTGTCTCGGATCAGTGTCGCCCGGTGTCTGATTCTGATCCATGTCGCACCGTGTCTAATTCGGACCCACGTCGCACCGTTTCTGATTCAGATCCGTGAATCACTGTGTCTGATTCAGATCAGTGTCTCAACATGTCTGATTCAGATCAGTGTCGCACTGTGCCTGATTCAGACCCGTGACGCACCGTGTCTGATTCAGATCTGTGTCACACTGTGTCTGATTCAGATCCGTGTCGCACTGTGTCTGATTCAGATCCGTGATTCAGTGTGTCTGATTCAGTTCCATGTCACGCAGTGTCGGTTTCAGATCCATGTCGCTCAGTCTGATTCGGATCTGTGTCGCACTCTGTCTGATTCAGATCAGTGTCGCACTGTTTCTGATTCAGATCCGTGTTGCACTGTGTCAGATTCGGATCAGTGTCGCACGGTTTTTGCTTTGGATCCGTGTCGCACTCAGTCTGATTCAGATCACTGTTGCACTGTGTCCGATTCAGATCCGTGTCGCACTGTGTCTTATTCAGATCAGTGTCGCACTGTGTGTGATTCAGATCCATGACACACTGTGTCTGATTCAGATCCGTGTCACACTCTGTCTGATTCAGATCAGTGTCGCACTGTGTCGTATTCAGATCCGTGTCGCATTTTTCTGATTCAGATCCGTGTCTCACTGTGTCTGATTCAGATCCGTGTCACACTCTGTCTGATTCAGATCCATGTCGCAGTGTGTCTGATTCAGACCTGTTTCGCACCGTTTCTGATTCAGATCCGTGCTGCACTGTGTCTGACTCGGATGAATGTTGCACTGTGTCAGATTCGGATCAGTGTCGCACGGTGTCTGCTTTGGATCCGTGTCACACTGTGTCTGATTCAGACCTGTGTCGCACCTTTTCTGATTCAGACCTGTGTTGCACTGTGTCTGACTCAGATAAGTGTTGTACTGTGTCAGATTCAGATCAGTGTCGCACGGTGTCTGCTTTGGATCCGTGTCGCAGTCTGTCTGATTCAGATCAGTGTCGCACTGTGTCCGATTCAGATCCGTGTCGCACTGTGATTCAGATCAATGTCGCACTGTGACTGATTCAGATCCGTGTCGCACTGTGTCTGATTCAGATACGTGTCGCACTGTGTCCGATTCAGATCAATGTCGCACTGTATCCGATTCAGATCAGTGTCGCACTGTGTCCGATTCAGATCCGTGTCGCACTGTGTCTGACTCAGATCAGTGTCGCACTGTGCCTGATTCAGACCTGTGACGTACCGTGTCTGATTCAGATCTGTGTCGCACTGTGTCTGATTCAGATCAATGTAGCACAATGTCTGATTCAGATCCGTGTCACACTGTTTCTTATTCAGATCCGTGTCGCACTGTGTCTGATTCAGATCCGTGTCGCACTGTCTGACTCGGATCAGTGTCGCCCGGTGTCTGATTCAGATCCATGTCGCACCGTGTCTGATTCAGACCCGTGTCGCACCGTTTCTGATTCAGATCCGTGACGCACCGTGTCTGATTCAGATCAGTGTCGCAGTGTGTCTGATTCAGATCAGTCTCGCACTGTGCCTGATTCAGACCCGTGTCACACTGTGTCTGATTCAGACCCATGTCGCACCATTTCTGATTCAGATCCGTGGCGCACTGTGTCTGATTCAGATCAGTGTCGCACTGTGTCTGATTCAGATCCGTGATGCACTGTGTCTGATTCAGATCAGTGTCGCACTGTGTCTGATTCAGATCCGTGATGCACTGTGTCTGATTCAATTCCATGTCACGCATGTCGGTTTCAGATCCATGTCACACACTCTGATTCAGATCTGTGTTGCACTCTGTCTGATTCAGATCAGTGTCGCACTCTGTCTGATTCAGATCCATGTCGCACCGTTTCTGATTCAGATCCGTGTTGCACTCAGTCTGATTCAGATCAGTGTCGCACTGTGTCGTATTCAGATCCGTGTCACACTGTTTCTGATTCAGATCCGTGTCGCACTGTGTCTGATTCAGATCCGTGTCGCCCTGTGTCCTATTCAAATCAGTGTCACACTGTGTCCGATTTAGATCAATGTCGCACTGTATCCAGTTCAGATCAGTGTCGCACAGTGTCCGATTCAGATCAGTGTCGCACTGTGTCCGATTCAGATCACTGTCGCACTGTGTCCGATTCAGATCCGCGTCGCACTGTGTCTGATTCAGATCAGCATCACAATGTATCTGATTCATATCATTGTTGTATTGTGTCTGATTCAGATCCGTGTTACACTGTGTCTGATTCAGGTCCGTGACACCCTGTGTCTGATTCAGTTCCATGTCCCGCTGTGTTGGATTCAGATCCGTGTCGGACTGTCTGATTCAGATCCGTGTCGCACTGTGTCTGACTCGGATCAGTGTCGCACGGTGTCTGATTCAGATCCATGTTGCACCGTGTCTGATTCAGACCCGTGTCGCACCGTTTCTTATTCGGAACCCTGACGCACCGTGTCTGATTCAGATCAGCGTCTCAACGTGTCTGATTCAGATCAGTGTCACACTGTGCCTGACTCAGACCCGTGATGCACCGTGTCTGATTCAGATCTGTGTCCCAATGTGTCTGATTCAGGTCAGTGTCGCAGTGTGTCTGATTCAGATCAGTGTCTCAACTTGACTGATTCAGATCAGTGTCACACTGTGTCTGATTCAGATCCGTGACGCACTGTATCTTATTCAGTTTCATGTCACGATGTGTCGGTTTCAGATCCATGTCGCACTGTGTCTGACTGGGATCAGTGTCGCACGGTGTCTGATTCAGACCCGTTTCGCACCGTTTCTGATTCAGACCCGTGTTGCACTGTGTCTGACTCGGATGAGTGTTGTACTGTGTCAGATTCAGATCAGTGTCGCACGGTGTCTGCTTTGGATCCTTGTCGCACTCTGTCTGATTCAGATCAGTGTCGCACTGTGTCCGATTCAGATCCGTGTCGCACTGTGATTCAGATCAATGTCGCACTATGACTGATTCAGATCCGTGTCGCACTGTGTCTGATTCAGATCCGTGTCACACTGTGTGTGATTCAGATCCGTGACGCACTGTGTTGATTCAGATCAATGTCACGCTGTGTCTGATTCAGATTAGTGTAGCACACTGTCTGATTCAGATCCATGTCACACTATTTCTGATTCAGATCCTTGTCGCACTGTGTCCGATTCAGATCCATGTCGCACTGTGTCTGATTCAGATCAGTATCCCAATGTATCTGATTCATATCATTGTTGTTCTGTGTCTGATTCAGATCAATATCCCAATCTGCCTAATTCATATCTGTGTCACACAGCGTCGGATTCAGATCCGTGTCGCACTGTCTGACTCGGATCAGTGTCGCACTGTGTCTGACTCGGATCAGTGTCGCCGGGTGTCTGATTCTGATCCATGTCGCACCGTGTCTGATTCAGACCCGTGTCGCACCGTTTCTGATTCAGATCCGTGACGCACCGTGTCTGATTCGGATCAGTGTCGCAGTGTGTCTGATTCAGATCAGTCTTGCACTGTGCCTGATTCAGACCTGTGTCACACTGTCTGATTCAGACCCATGTCGCACCATTTCTGATTCAGATCCGTGGCGCACTGTGTCTGATTCAGATCAGTGTCTCAACGTGTCTGATTCAGATCAGTGTCGCACTGTGCCTGATTCAGACCCGTGACACACCGTGTCTGATTCAGATCTGTGTCACACTGTGTCTGCTTCAGATCCGTGTCGCACTGTATCTGATTCAGATCCGTGACGCACTGTGTCTGATTCAGTTCCATGTCACGCAGTGTCGGTTTCAGATCCATGTCACACAGTCTGATTCAGATCTGTGTCGCACTCTGTCTGATTCAGATCAGTGTCGCACTGTGTCTGATTCAGATCCATGTCGCACTGTGTCTGACTCGGATCAGTGTCGCAGGGTGTCTGATTCAGATCCATGTCGCACTGTGTCTGATTCAGACCCGTGTCGCACCGTTTCTGATTCAGATCCGTGTTGCACTGTGCCTGACTCGGTTGAGTGTTGCACTGTGTCAGATTCGGATCAGTGTCGCACGGTGTCTGCTTTGGATCCGTGTCGCACTCTGTCTGATTCGGATCAGTGTCGCACTGTGTCTAATTCAGATCCATGTTGCACTGTGCCTTATTCAGATCAGTGTCACACTGTGTGTGATTCAGTTCCGTGACGCACTGTGTCTGATTCAGATCAATGTCACGCTGTGTCTTATTCAGATCCGTGTCACACTGTGTCTAATTCAGATCCGTGTCGCACTGTGTCTGATTCAGATCAGTGTCGCACTGTGCCTGATTCAGATCAATGTCACGCTGTGTCTGATTCAGATCCGTGTCGCATTTTTCTGATTCAGATCCGTGTCTCACTGTGTCTGATTCAGATCCGTGTCACACTCTGTCTGATTCAGATCCATGTCGCAGTGTGTCTGATTCAGACCCGTTTCGCACCGTTTCTGATTCAGATTCGTGCTGCACTGCGTCTGACTCGGATGAGTGTTGCACTGTGTCAGATTCAGATCTGTGTCACACTGTGTTGGATTCAGATCCGTATCGCACTGTCTGGTTCAGATCAGTGTCGCACTCTGTCTGATTCAGATCCGTGTCGCGCAGTGTCTGTCTCGGATCAGTGTCGCCCGGTGTCTGATTCTGATCCATGTCACACCGTGTCTAATTCGGACCCATGTCGCACCGTTTCTGATTCAGATCCATGAATCACTGTGTCTGATTCAGATCAGTGTCTCAACATGTCTGATTCAGATCAGTGTCGCACTGTGCCTGATTCAGACCCGTGACGCACCGTGTCTGATTCAGATCTGTGTCACACTGTGTCTGATTCAGATCCGTGTCGCACTGTGTCTGATTCAGATCCGTGATTCAGTGTGTCTGATTCAGTTCCATGTCACGCAGTGTCGGTTTCAGATCCATGTCGCTCAGTCTGATTCGGATCTGTGTCGCATTCTGTCTGATTCAGATCAGTGTCGCACTGTTTCTGATTCAGATCCGTGTTGCACTGTGTCAGATTCGGATCAGTGTCGCACGGTTTTTGCTTTGGATCCGTGTCGCACTCAGTCTGATTCAGATCACTGTTGCACTGTGTCCGATTCAGATCCGTGTCGCACTGTCTTATTCAGATCAGTGTCGCACTGTGTGTGATTCAGATCCGTGACACACTGTGTCTGATTCAGATCCGTGTCACACTCTGTCTGATTCAGATCAGTGTCGCACTGTGTCGTATTCAGATCCGTGTCGCATTTTTCTGATTCAGATCCGTGTCTCACTGTGTCTGATTCAGATCCGTGTCACACTCTGTCTGATTCAGATCCATGTCGCAGTGTGTCTGATTCAGACCTGTTTCGCACCGTTTCTGATTCAGATCCGTGCTGCACTGTGTCTGACTCGGATGAGTGTTGCACTGTGTCAGATTCGGATCAGTGTCGCACGGTGTCTGCTTTGGATCCATGTCACACTGTGTCTGATTCAGACCCGTGTCGCACCTTTTCTGATTCAGACCTGTGTTGCACTGTGTCTGACTCGGATGAGTGTTGTACTGTGTCAGATTCAGATCAGTGTCGCACGGTGTCTGCTTTGGATCCGTGTCGCAGTCTGTCTGATTCAGATCAGTGTCGCACTGTGTCCGATTCAGATCCGTGTCGCACTGTGATTCAGATCAATGTCGCACTGTGACTGATTCAGATCCGTGTCGCACTGTGTCTGATTCAGATACGTGTCACACTGTGTCCGATTCAGATCAATGTCGCACTGTATCCGATTCAGATCAGTGTCGCACTGTGTCCGATTCAGATCCGTGTCGCACTGTGTCTGACTCAGATCAGTGTCGCACTGTGCCTGATTCAGACCTGTGACGTACCGTGTCTGATTCAGATCTGTGTCGCACTGTGTCTGATTCAGATCAGTGTCGCACTGTTTCTGATTCAGATCCGTGTTGCACTGTGTCAGATTCGGATCAGTGTAGCACGGTTTTTGCTTTGGATCCGTGTCGCACTCAGTCTGATTCAGATCACTGTTGCACTGTGTCCGATTCAGATCCGTGTCGCACTGTCTTATTCAGATCAGTGTCGCACTGTGTGTGATTCAGATCCGTGACACACTGTGTCTGATTCAGATCCGTGTCACACTCTGTCTGATTCAGATCAGTGTCGCACTGTGTCGTATTCAGATCCGTGTCGCATTTTTCTGATTCAGATCCGTGTCTCACTGTGTCTGATTCAGATCCGTGTCGCACTGTGTCTGACTCAGATCAGTGTCGCACTGTGCCTGATTCAGACCTGTGACGTACCGTGTCTGATTCAGATCTGTGTCGCACTGTGTCTGATTCAGATCAATGTAGCACAATGTCTGATTCAGATCCGTGTCACACTGTTTCTTATTCAGATCCGTGTCGCACTGTGTCTGATTCAGATCCGTGTCACACTGTTTATTATTCAGATCCGTGTCGCACTGTGTCTGATTCAGATCCGTGTCACACTGTGTCTGATTCAGATCCGTGTCACACTGTGTCTGATTCAGATCCGTGTTGCACTGTGTCTGATTCAGATCCGTGTCACACTGTTTCTTATTCAGATCCGTGTCGCACTGTGTCTGATTCAGATCCGTGTCACACTGTGTCTGATTCAGATCCGTGTCACACTGTGTCTGATTCAGATCCGTGTCGCACTGTGTCCTATTCAAATCAGTGTCGCACTGTGTCCGATTCATATCAATGTCGCACTGTGTCCGATTCAGATCAGTGTCGCACTGTGTCCGATTCAGATCAGTGTCGCACTGTGTCTGATTCAGATCAGCATCCCAATGTATCTGATTCATATCATTGTTGTTCTGTGTCTGATTCAGATCAGTATCCCAATCTGCCTAGTTCATATCTGTGTCACACTGTGTCGGATTAGATCCCTGTCGCACTGTCTGACTCGGTTCAGTGTCGCACTGTGTCTGACTCGGATCAGTATCACCCGGTGTCTGATTCTGATCCATGTCGCACCATGTCTGATTCAGACCCGTGTTGCACCGTTTCTGATTCAGATCCATGACGCACTGTGTCTGATTCAGATCAGTGTCGCAGTGTGTCTGTTTCAGATCAGTCTCGCACTGTGCCTGATTCAGACCCGTGTCACACTGTGTCTGATTCAGACCCATGTCGCACCATTTCTGATTTAGATCCGTGGCGCACTGTGTCTGATTCAGATCAGTGTCTCAACGTGTCTGATTCAGATCAGTGTCGCACTGTGCCTGATTCAGACCCGTGACGCACCGTGTCTGATTCAGATCTGTGTCACACTGTGTCTGATTCAGATCAGTGTCGCACTGTGTCCGATTCAGCACAGTGTCGCACTGTGTCCGATTCAGATCAGTGTCGCACTGTGTCTGATTCAGATCAGCATCCCAATGTATCTGATTCATATCATTGTTGTTCTGTGTCTGATTCAGATCAGTATCCCAATCTGCCTAATTCATATCTGTGTCACACTGTGTCGGATTCAGATCCGTGTCGCACTGTCTGACTCGGATCAGTGTCGCCCGGTGTCTGATTCAGATCCATGTCGCACCGTGTCTGATTCAGACCCGTGTCGCACCGTTTCTGATTCAGATCCGTGACGCACCGTGTCTGATTCAGATCAGTGTCGCAGTGTGTCTGATTCAGATCAGTCTCGCACTGTGCCTGATTCAGACCCGTGTCACACTGTGTCTGATTCAGACCCATGTCGCACCATTTCTGATTCAGATTCGTGGCGCACTGTGTCTGATTCAGATCAGTGTCGCACTGTGTCTGATTCAGATCCGTGATGCACTGTGTCTGATTCAGATCAGTGTCGCACTGTGTCTGATTCAGATCCGTGATGCACTGTGTCTGATTCAATTCATGTCACGCATGTCGGTTTCAGATCCATGTCACACACTCTGATTCAGATCTGTGTTGCACTCTGTCTGATTCAGATCAGTGTCGCACTCTGTCTGATTCAGATCCATGTCGCACTGTGTCTGATTCAGACCCGTGTCGCACCGTTTCTGATTCAGATCCGTGTTGCACTCAGTCTGATTCAGATCAGTGTCGCACTGTGTCGTATTCAGATCCGTGTCACACTCTTTCTGATTCAGATCCGTGTCGCACTGTGTCTGATTCAGATCCGTGTCGCCCTGTGTCCTATTCAAATCAGTGTCACACTGTGTCCGATTTAGATCAATGTCGCACTGTATCCAGTTCAGATCAGTGTCGCACAGTGTCCGATTCAGATCAGTGTCGCACTGTGTCCGATTCAGATCACTGTCGCACTGTGTCCGATTCAGATCCGCGTCGCACTGTGTCTGATTCAGATCAGCATCACAATGTATCTGATTCATATCATTGTTGTATTGTGTCTGATTCAGATCCGTGTTACACTGTGTCTGATTCAGGTCCGTGACACCCTGTGTCTGATTCAGTTCCATGTCCCGCTGTGTTGGATTCAGATCCGTGTCGGACTGTCTGATTCAGATCCGTGTCGCACTGTGTCTGACTCGGATCAGTGTCGCACGGTGTCTGATTCAGATCCATGTTGCACCGTGTCTGATTCAGACCCGTGTCGCACCGTTTCTTATTCGGAACCCTGACGCACCGTGTCTGATTCAGATCAGCGTCTCAACGTGTCTGATTCAGATCAGTGTCACACTGTGCCTGACTCAGACCCGTGATGCACCGTGTCTGATTCAGATCTGTGTCCCAATGTGTCTGATTCAGGTCAGTGTCGCAGTGTGTCTGATTCAGATCAGTGTCTCAACTTGACTGATTCAGATCAGTGTCACACTGTGTCTGATTCAGATCCGTGACGCACTGTATCTTATTCAGTTTCATGTCACGATGTGTCGGTTTCAGATCCATGTCGCACTGTGTCTGACTGGGATCAGTGTCGCACGGTGTCTGATTCAGACCCGTTTCGCACCGTTTCTGATTCAGACCCGTGTTGCACTGTGTCTGACTCGGATGAGTGTTGTACTGTGTCAGATTCAGATCAGTGTCGCACGGTGTCTGCTTTGGATCCTTGTCGCACTCTGTCTGATTCAGATCAGTGTCGCACTGTGTCCGATTCAGATCCGTGTCGCACTGTGATTCAGATCAATGTCGCACTATGACTGATTCAGATCCGTGTCGCACTGTGTCTGATTCAGATCCGTGTCACACTGTGTGTGATTCAGAACCGTGACGCACTGTGTTGATTCAGATCAATGTCACGCTGTGTCTGATTCAGATTAGTGTAGCACACTGTCTGATTCAGATCCATGTCACACTATTTCTGATTCAGATCCTTGTCGCACTGTGTCCGATTCAGATCCATGTCGCACTGTGTCTGATTCAGACCTGTTTCGCACCGTTTCTGATTCAGATCCGTGCTGCACTGTGTCTGACTCGGATGATTGTTGCACTGTGTCAGATTCGGATCAGTGTCGCACGGTGTCTGCTTTGGATCCGTGTCACACTGTGTCTGATTCAGACCCGTGTCGCACCTTTTCTGATTCAGACCTGTGTTGCACTGTGTCTGACTCGGATGAGTGTTGTACTGTGTCAGATTCAGATCAGTGTCGCACGGTGTCTGCTTTGGATCCGTGTCGCAGTCTGTCTGATTCAGATCAGTGTCGCACTGTGTCCGATTCAGATCCGTGTCGCACTGTGATTCAGATCAATGTCGCACTGTGACTGATTCAGATCCGTGTCGCACTGTGTCTGATTCAGATACGTGTCACACTGTGTCCGATTCAGATCAATGTCGCACTGTATCCGATTCAGATCAGTGTCGCACTGTGTCCGATTCAGATCCGTGTCGCACTGTGTCTGACTCAGATCAGTGTCGCACTGTGCCTGATTCAGACCTGTGACGTACCGTGTCTGATTCAGATCTGTGTCGCACTGTGTCTGATTCAGATCAATGTAGCACAATGTCTGATTCAGATCCGTGTCACACTGTTTCTTATTCAGATCCGTGTCGCACTGTGTCTGATTCAGATCCGTGTCACACTGTTTATTATTCAGATCCGTGTCGCACTGTGTCTGATTCAGATCCGTGTCACACTGTGTCTGATTCAGATCCGTGTCACACTGTGTCTGATTCAGATCCGTGTCGCACTGTGTATGATTCAGATCCGTGTCACACTGTTTCTTATTCAGATCCGTGTTGCACTGTGTCTGATTCAGATCCGTGTCACACTGTTTCTTATTCAGATCCGTGTCGCACTGTGTCTGATTCAGATCCGTGTCACACTGTGTCTGATTCAGATCCGTGTCACACTGTGTCTGATTCAGATCCGTGTCGCACTGTGTCCTATTCAAATCAGTGTCGCACTGTGTCCGATTCATATCAATGTCGCACTGTGTCCGATTCAGATCAGTGTCGCACTGTGTCCGATTCAGATCAGTGTCGCACTGTGTCTGATTCAGATCAGCATCCCAATGTATCTGATTCATATCATTGTTGTTCTGTGTCTGATTCAGATCAGTATCCCAATCTGCCTAGTTCATATCTGTGTCACACTGTGTCGGATTAGATCCCTGTCGCACTGTCTGACTCGGATCAGTGTCGCACTGTGTCTGACTCGGATCAGTATCACCCGGTGTCTGATTCTGATCCATGTCGCACCATGTCTGATTCAGACCCGTGTTGCACCGTTTCTGATTCAGATCCATGACGCACTGTGTCTGATTCAGATCAGTGTCGCAGTGTGTCTGTTTCAGATCAGTCTCGCACTGTGCCTGATTCAGACCCGTGTCACACTGTGTCTGATTCAGACCCATGTCGCACCATTTCTGATTTAGATCCGTGGCGCACTGTGTCTGATTCAGATCAGTGTCTCAACGTGTCTGATTCAGATCAGTGTCGCACTGTGCCTGATTCAGACCCGTGACGCACTGTGTCTGATTCAGATCTGTGTCACACTGTGTCTGATTCAGATCAGTGTCGCACTGTGTCCGATTCAGCACAGTGTCGCACTGTGTCCGATTCAGATCAGTGTCGCACTGTGTCTGATTCAGATCAGCATCCCAATGTATCTGATTCATATCATTGTTGTTCTGTGTCTGATTCAGATCAGTATCCCAATCTGCCTAATTCATATCTGTGTCACACTGTGTCGGATTCAGATCCGTGTCGCACTGTCTGACTCGGATCAGTGTCGCCCGGTGTCTGATTCAGATCCATGTCGCACCGTGTCTGATTCAGACCCGTGTCGCACCGTTTCTGATTCAGATCCGTGACGCACCGTGTCTGATTCAGATCAGTGTCGCAGTGTGTCTGATTCAGATCAGTCTCGCACTGTGCCTGATTCAGACCCGTGTCACACTGTGTCTGATTCAGACCCATGTCGCACCATTTCTGATTCAGATTCGTGGCGCACTGTGTCTGATTCAGATCAGTGTCGCACTGTGTCTGATTCAGATCCGTGATGCACTGTGTCCGATTCAGATCAGTGTCGCACTGTGTCTGATTCAGATCCGTGATGCACTGTGTCTGATTCAATTCATGTCACACATGTCGGTTTCAGATCCATGTCACACACTCTGATTCAGATCTGTGTTGCACTCTGTCTGATTCAGATCAGTGTCGCACTCTGTCTGATTCAGATCCATGTCGCACTGTGTCTGATTCAGACCCGTGTCGCACCGTTTCTGATTCAGATCCGTGTTGCACTCAGTCTGATTCAGATCAGTGTCGCACTGTGTCGTATTCAGATCCGTGTCACACTCTTTCTGATTCAGATCCGTGTCGCACTGTGTCTGATTCAGATCCGTGTCGCCCTGTGTCCTATTCAAATCAGTGTCACACTGTGTCCGATTTAGATCAATGTCGCACTGTATCCAGTTCAGATCAGTGTCGCACAGTGTCCGATTCAGATCAGTGTCGCACTGTGTCCGATTCAGATCACTGTCGCACTGTGTCCGATTCAGATCCGCGTCGCACTGTGTCTGATTCAGATCAGCATCACAATGTATCTGATTCATATCATTGTTGTATTGTGTCTGATTCAGATCCGTGTTACACTGTGTCTGATTCAGGTCCGTGACACCCTGTGTCTGATTCAGTTCCATGTCCCGCTGTGTTGGATTCAGATCCGTGTCGGACTGTCTGATTCAGATCCGTGTCGCACTGTGTCTGACTCGGATCAGTGTCGCACGGTGTCTGATTCAGATCCATGTTGCACCGTGTCTGATTCAGACCCGTGTCGCACCGTTTCTTATTCGGAACCCTGACGCACCGTGTCTGATTCAGATCAGCGTCTCAACGTGTCTGATTCAGATCAGTGTCACACTGTGCCTGACTCAGACCCGTGATGCACCGTGTCTGATTCAGATCTGTGTCCCAATGTGTCTGATTCAGGTCAGTGTCGCAGTGTGTCTGATTCAGATCAGTGTCTCAACTTGACTGATTCAGATCAGTGTCACACTGTGTCTGATTCAGATCCGTGACGCACTGTATCTTATTCAGTTTCATGTCACGATGTGTCGGTTTCAGATCCATGTCGCACTGTGTCTGACTGGGATCAGTGTCGCACGGTGTCTGATTCAGACCCGTTTCGCACCGTTTCTGATTCAGACCCGTGTTGCACTGTGTCTGACTCGGATGAGTGTTGTACTGTGTCAGATTCAGATCAGTGTCGCACGGTGTCTGCTTTGGATCCTTGTCGCACTCTGTCTGATTCAGATCAGTGTCGCACTGTGTCAGATTCAGATCCGTGTCGCACTGTGATTCAGATCAATGTCGCACTATGACTGATTCAGATCCGTGTCGCACTGTGTCTGATTCAGATCCGTGTCACACTGTGTGTGATTCAGAACCGTGACGCACTGTGTTGATTCAGATCAATGTCACGCTGTGTCTGATTCAGATTAGTGTAGCACACTGTCTGATTCAGATCCATGTCACACTATTTCTGATTCAGATCCTTGTCGCACTGTGTCCGATTCAGATCCATGTCGCACTGTGTCTGATTCAGATCAGTATCCCAATGTATCTGATTCATATCATTGTTGTTCTGTGTCTGATTCAGATCAATATCCCAATCTGCCTAATTCATATCTGTGTCACACAGCGTCGGATTCAGATCCGTGTCGCACTGTCTGACTCGGATCAGTGTCGCACTGTGTCTGACTCGGATCAGTGTCGCCGGGTGTCTGATTCTGATCCATGTCGCACCGTGTCTGATTCAGACCCGTGTCGCACCGTTTCTGATTCAGATCCATGTCGCACTGTGTCTGACTCGGATCAGTGTCGCAGGGTGTCTGATTCAGATCCATGTCGCACTGTGTCTGATTCAGACCCGTGTCGCACCGTTTCTGATTCAGATCCGTGTTGCACTGTGCCTGACTCGGTTGAGTGTTGCACTGTGTCAGATTCGGATCAGTGTCGCACGGTGTCTGCTTTGGATCCGTGTCGCACTCTGTCTGATTCGGATCAGTGTCGCACTGTGTCTAATTCAGATCCATGTTGCACTGTGCCTTATTCAGATCAGTGTCACACTGTGTGTGATTCAGTTCCGTGACGCACTGTGTCTGATTCAGATCAATGTCACGCTGTGTCTTATTCAGATCCGTGTCACACTGTGTCTAATTCAGATCAATGTCACGCTGTGTCTGATTCAGATCCGTGTCGCATTTTTCTGATTCAGATCCGTGTCTCACTGTGTCTGATTCAGATCCGTGTCACACTCTGTCTGATTCAGATCCATGTCGCAGTGTGTCTGATTCAGACCCGTTTCGCACCGTTTCTGATTCAGATTCGTGCTGCACTGTGTCTGACTCGGATGAGTGTTGCACTGTGTCAGATTCAGATCTGTGTCACACTGTGTTGGATTCAGATCCGTATCGCACTGTCTTGTTCAGATCAGTGTCGCACTCTGTCTGATTCAGATCCGTGTCGCGCAGTGTCTGTCTCGGATCAGTGTCGCCCGGTGTCTGATTCTGATCCATGTCACACCGTGTCTAATTCGGACCCATGTCGCACCGTTTCTGATTCAGATCCGTGAATCACTGTGTCTGATTCAGATCAGTGTCTCAACATGTCTGATTCAGATCAGTGTCGCACTGTGCCTGATTCAGACCCGTGACGCACCGTGTCTGATTCAGATCCGTGATTCAGTGTGTCTGATTCAGTTCCATGTCACGCAGTGTCGGTTTCAGATCCATGTCGCTCAGTCTGATTCGGATCTGTGTCGCACTCTGTCTGATTCAGATCAGTGTCGCACTGTTTCTGATTCAGATCCGTGTTGCACTGTGTCAGATTCGGATCAGTGTCGCACGGTTTTTGCTTTGGATCCGTGTCGCACTCAGTCTGATTCAGATCACTGTTGCACTGTGTCCGATTCAGATCCGTGTCGCACTGTCTTATTCAGATCAGTGTCGCACCGTGTGTGATTCAGATCCGTGACACACTGTGTCTGATTCAGATCCGTGTCACACTCTGTCTGATTCAGATCAGTGTCGCACTGTGTCGTATTCAGATCCGTGTCGCATTTTTCTGATTCAGATCCGTGTCTTACTGTGTCTGATTCAGATCCGTGTCACACTCTGTCTGATTCAGATCCATGTCGCAGTGTGTCTGATTCAGACCTGTTTCGCACCGTTTCTGATTCAGATCCGTGCTGCACTGTGTCTGACTCGGATGAGTGTTGCACTGTGTCAGATTCGGATCAGTGTCGCACGGTGTCTGCTTTGGATCCGTGTCACACTGTGTCTGATTCAGACCCGTGTCGCACCTTTTCTGATTCAGACCTGTGTTGCACTGTGTCTGACTCGGATGAGTGTTGTACTGTGTCAGATTCAGATCAGTGTCGCACGGTGTCTGCTTTGGATCCGTGTCGCAGTCTGTCTGATTCAGATCAGTGTCGCACTGTGTCCGATTCAGATCCGTGTCGCACTGTGATTCAGATCAATGTCGCACTGTGACTGATTCAGATCCGTGTCGCACTGTGTCTGATTCAGATACGTGTCACACTGTGTCCGATTCAGATCAATGTCGCACTGTATCCGATTCAGATCAGTGTCGCACTGTGTCCGATTCAGATCCGTGTCGCACTGTGTCTGACTCAGATCAGTGTCGCACTGTGCCTGATTCAGACCTGTGACGTACCGTGTCTGATTCAGATCTGTGTCGCACTGTGTCTGATTCAGATCAATGTAGCACAATGTCTGATTCAGATCCGTGTCACACTGTTTCTTATTCAGATCCGTGTCGCACCGTTTCTGATTCAGATCCGTGTCACACTGTTTCTTATTCAGATCCGTGTCGCACTGTGTCTGATTCAGATCCGTGTCACACTGTGTCTGATTCAGATCCGTGTCGCACTGTGTCTGATTCAGATCCGTGTCGCACTGTGTCTGATTCAGATCCGTGTCACACTGTTTCTTATTCAGATCCGTGTCGCACTGCGTCTGATTCAGATCCGTGTCACACTGTGTCTGATTCAGATCCGTGTCACACTGTGTCTGATTCAGATCCGTGTCGCACTGTGTCCTATTCAAATCAGTGTCGCACTGTGTCCGATTCATATCAATGTCGCACTGTGTCCGATTCAGATCAGTGTCGCACTGTGTCTGATTCAGATCAGCATCCCAATGTATCTGATTCATATCATTGTTGTTCTGTGTCTGATTCAGATCAGTATCCCAATCTGCCTAGTTCATATCTGTGTCACACTGTGTCGGATTAGATCCGTGTTGCACTGTCTGACTCGGATCAGTGTCGCACTGTGTCTGACTCGGATCAGTATCACCCGGTGTCTGATTCTGATCCATGTCGCACCATGTCTGATTCAGACCCGTGTTGCACCGTTTCTGATTCAGATCCATGACGCACCGTGTCTGATTCAGATCAGTGTCGCAGTGTGTCTGTTTCAGATCAGTCTCGCACTGTGCCTGATTCAGACCCGTGTCACACTGTGTCTGATTCAGACCCATGTCGCACCATTTCTGATTTAGATCCGTGGCGCACTGTGTCTGATTCAGATCAGTGTCTCAACGTGTCTGATTCAGATCAGTGTCGCACTGTGCCTGATTCAGACCCGTGACGCACCGTGTCTGATTCAGATCTGTGTCACACTGTGTCTGATTCAGATCAGTGTCGCACTGTGTCCGATTCAGCACAGTGTCGCACTGTGTCCGATTCAGATCAGTGTCGCACTGTGTCTGATTCAGATCAGCATCCCAATGTATCTGATTCATATCATTGTTGTTCTGTGTCTGATTCAGATCAGTATCCCAATCTGCCTAATTCATATCTGTGTCACACTGTGTCGGATTCAGATCCGTGTCGCACTGTCTGACTCGGATCAGTGTCGCCCGGTGTCTGATTCAGATCCATGTCGCACCGTGTCTGATTCAGACCCGTGTCGCACCGTTTCTGATTCAGATCCGTGACGCACCGTGTCTGATTCAGATCAGTGTCGCAGTGTGTCTGATTCAGATCAGTCTCGCACTGTGCCTGATTCAGACCCGTGTCACACTGTGTCTGATTCAGACCCATGTCGCACCATTTCTGATTCAGATCCGTGGCGCACTGTGTCTGATTCAGATCAGTGTCGCACTGTGTCTGATTCAGATCCGTGATGCACTGTGTCTGATTCAGATCAGTGTCGCACTGTGTCTGATTCAGATCCGTGATGCACTGTGTCTGATTCAATTCCATGTCACGCATGTCGGTTTCAGATCCATGTCACACACTCTGATTCAGATCTGTGTTGCACTCTGTCTGATTCAGATCAGTGTCGCACTCTGTCTGATTCAGATCCATGTCGCACTGTGTCTGATTCAGACCCGTGTCGCACCGTTTCTGATTCAGATCCGTGTTGCACTCAGTCTGATTCAGATCAGTGTCGCACTGTGTCGTATTCAGATCCGTGTCACACTGTTTCTGATTCAGATCCGTGTCGCACTGTGTCTGATTCAGATCCGTGTCGCCCTGTGTCCTATTCAAATCAGTGTCACACTGTGTCCGATTTAGATCAATGTCGCACTGTATCCAGTTCAGATCAGTGTCGCACAGTGTCCGATTCAGATCAGTGTCGCACTGTGTCCGATTCAGATCACTGTCTCACTGTGTCCGATTCAGATCCGCGTCGTACTGTGTCTGATTCAGATCAGCATCACAATGTATCTGATTCATATCATTGTTGTATTGTGTCTGATTCAGATCCGTGTTACACTGTGTCTGATTCAGGTCCGTGACACCCTGTGTCTGATTCAGTTCCATGTCCCGCTGTGTTGGATTCAGATCCGTGTCGGACTGTCTGATTCAGATCCGTGTCGCACTGTGTCTGACTCGGATCAGTGTCGCACGGTGTCTGATTCAGATCCATGTTGCACCGTGTCTGATTCAGACCCGTGTCGCACCGTTTCTTATTCGGAACCCTGACGCACCGTGTCTGATTCAGATCAGCGTCTCAACGTGTCTGATTCAGATCAGTGTCACACTGTGCCTGACTCAGACCCATGATGCACCGTGTCTGATTCAGATCTGTGTCCCAATGTGTCTGATTCAGGTCAGTGTCGCAGTGTGTCTGATTCAGATCAGTGTCTCAACTTGACTGATTCAGATCAGTGTCACACTGTGTCTGATTCAGATCCGTGACGCACTGTATCTTATTCAGTTTCATGTCACGATGTGTCGGTTTCAGATCCATGTCGCACTGTGTCTGACTGGGATCAGTGTCGCACGGTGTCTGATTCAGACCCGTTTCGCACCGTTTCTGATTCAGACCCGTGTTGCACTGTGTCTGACTCGGATGAGTGTTGTACTGTGTCAGATTCAGATCAGTGTCGCACGGTGTCTGCTTTGGATCCTTGTCGCACTCTGTCTGATTCAGATCAGTGTCGCACTGTGTCCGATTCAGATCCGTGTCGCACTGTGATTCAGATCAATGTCGCCCTATGACTGATTCAGATCCGTGTCGCACTGTGTCTGATTCAGATCCGTGTCACACTGTGTGTGATTCAGATCCGTGACGCACTGTGTTGATTCAGATCACTGTCACGCTGTGTCTGATTCAGATTAGTGTAGCACACTGTCTGATTCAGATCCATGTCACACTATTTCTGATTCAGATCCTTGTCGCACTGTGTCCGATTCAGATCCATGTCGCACTGTGTCTGATTCAGATCAGTATCCCAATGTATCTGATTCATATCATTGTTGTTCTGTGTCTGATTCAGATCAATATCCCAATCTGCCTAATTCATATCTGTGTCACACAGCGTCGGATTCAGATCCGTGTCGCACTGTCTGACTCGGATCAGTGTCGCACTGTGTCTGACTCGGATCAGTGTCGCCCGGTGTCTGATTCTGATCCATGTCGCACCGTGTCTGATTCAGACCCGTGTCACACCGTTTCTGATTCAGATCCGTGACGCACCGTGTCTGATTCGGATCAGTGTCGCACTGTGTCTGATTCAGATCCGTGATGCACTGTGTCTGATTCAATTCCATGTCACGCAGTGTCGGTTTCAGATCCATGGCGCACATCTCTGATTCAGATCCGTGTCGCACTGTCTGACTCGGATCAGTGTCGCCTGGTGTCTGATTCAGATCCATGTCGCACCGTGTCTGATTCAGACCCGTGTCGCACCGTTTCTGATTCAGATCCGTGACGCACCGTTTCTGATTCAGATCAGTGTCGCTGTGTGTCTGATTCAGATCAGTCTCGCACTGTGCCTGATTCAGACCCGTGTCACACTGTGTCTGATTCAGACCCATGTCGCACCATTTCTGATTCAGATCCGTGGCGCACTGTGTCTGATTCAGATCAGTGTCGCACTGTGTCTGATTCAGATCCGTGATGCACTGTGTCTGATTCAATTCCATGTCACGCAGTGTCGGTTTCAGATCCATGTCGCACACTCTGATTCAGATCTGTGTTTCACTCTGTCTGATTCAGATCAGTGTCGCACTCTGTCTGATTCAGATCCATGTCGCACTGTGTCTGATTCAGACCCGTGTCGCACCGTTTCTGATTCAGATCCGTGTTGCACTCAGTCTGATTCAGATCAGTGTCGCACTGTGTCGTATTCAGATCCGTGTCACACTGTTTCTGATTCAGATCCGTGTCGCACTGTGTCTGATTCAGATCCGTGTCGCCCTGTGTCCTATTCAAATCAGTGTCACACTGTGTCCGATTTAGATCAATGTCGCACTGTATCCAATTCAGATCAGTGTCGCACTGTGTCCGATTCAGATCAGTGTCGCACTGTGTCCGATTCAGATCACTGTCGCACTGTGTCCGATTCAGATCCGCGTCGCACTGTGTCTGATTCAGATCAGCATCACAATGTATCTGATTCATATCATTGTTGTATTGTGTCTGATTCAGATCCGTGTTACACTGTGTCTGATTCGATCCGTGACGCCCTGTGTCTGATTCAGTTCCATGTCCCGCTGTGTTGGATTCAGATCCGTGTCGGACTGTCTGATTCAGATCAGTGTCGCACTGTGTCTGATTCAGATCCGTGTCGCACTGTGTCTGACTCGGATCAGCGTCGCACGGTGTCTGATTCAGATCCATGTTGCACCGTGTCTGATTCAGACCCGTGTCGCACCGTTTCTTATTCGGATCCCTGACGCACCGTGTCTGATTCAGATCAGCGTCTCAACGTGTCTGATTCAGATCAGTGTCATACTGTGCCTGACTCAGACCCGTGATGCACCGTGTCTAATTCAGATCTGTGTCCCAATGTGTCTGATTCAGGTCAGTGTCGCAGTGTGTCTGATTCAGGTCAGTGTCTCAACTTGACTGATTCAGATCAGTGTCACACTGTGTCTGATTCAGATCCGTGACGCACTGTATCTTATTCAGTTTCATGTCACGCTGTGTCGGTTTCAGATCCATGTCGCACTGTGTCTGACTAGGATCAGTGTCGCACGGTGTCTGATTCAGATCCATGTTGCACTGTGTCTGATTCAGACCCGTTTCGCACCGTTTCTGATTCAGACCCGTGTTGCACTGTGTCTGACTCGGATGAGTGTTGTACTGTGTCAGATTCAGATCAGTGTCGCACGGTGTCTGCTTTGGATCCTTGTCGCACTCTGTCTGATTCAGATCAGTGTCGCACTGTGTCCGATTCAGATCCGTGTCGCACTGTGATTCAGATCAATGTCGCACTATGACTGATTCAGATCCGTGTCGCACTGTGTCTGATTCAGATCCGTGTCACACTGTGTGTGATTCAGATCCGTGACGCACTGTGTTGATTCAGATCAATGTCACGCTGTGTCTGATTCAGATCAGTGTAGCACAATGTCTGATTCAGATCAGTGTCGCACACTGTCTGATTCAGATCCATGTCACACTATTTCTGATTCAGATCCTTGTCGCACTGTGTCCGATTCAGATCCGTGTCGCACTGCGTCTGGTTCAGATCAGTATCCCAATGTATCTGATTCATATCATTGTTGTTCTGTGACTGATTCAGATCAGTATCCCAATCTGCCTAATTCATATCTGTGTCACACTGCGTCGGATCCAGATCCGTGTCGCACTGTCTGACTCGGATCAGTGTCGCACTGTGTCTGACTCGGATCAGTGTCGCCCGGTGTCTGATTCAGATCCATGTCGCACCGTGTCTGATTCAGACCCGTGTCGCACCGTTTCTGATTCAGATCCGTGACGCACCGTGTCTGATTCAGATCAGTGTCGCAGTGTGTCTGATTCAGATCAGTCTCGCACTGTGCCTGATTCAGACCCGTGTCACACTGTGTCTGATTCAGACCCATGTCGCACCATTTCTGATTCAGATCCGTGGCGCACTGTGTCTGATTCAGATCAGTGTCGCACTGTGTCTGATTCAGATCCGTGATGCACTGTGTCTGATTCAGATCAGTGTCGCACTGTGTCTGATTCAGATCCGTGACGCACTGTGTCTGATTCAATTCCATGTCACGCATGTCGGTTTCAGATCCATGTCACACACTCTGATTCAGATCTGTGTTGCACTCTGTCTGATTCAGATCAGTGTCGCACTCTGTCTGATTCAGATCCATGTCGCACTGTGTCTGATTCAGACCCGTGTCGCACCGTTTCTGATTCAGATCCGTGTTGCACTCAGTCTGATTCAGATCAGTGTCGCACTGTGTCGTATTCAGATCCGTGTCACACTGTTTCTGATTCAGATCCGTGTCGCACTGTGTCTGATTCAGATCCGTGTCGCCCTGTGTCCTATTCAAATCAGTGTCACACTGTGTCCGATTTAGATCAATGTCGCACTGTATCCAGTTCAGGTCAGTGTCGCACAGTGTCCGATTCAGATCAGTGTCGCACTGTGTCCGATTCAGATCACTGTCTCACTGTGTCCGATTCAGATCCGCGTCGCACTGTGTCTGATTCAGATCAGCATCACAATGTATCTGATTCATATCATTGTTGTATTGTGTCTGATTCAGATCCGTGTTACACTGTGTCTGATTCAGGTCCGTGACACCCTGTGTCTGATTCAGTTCCATGTCCCGCTGTGTTGGATTCAGATCCGTGTCGGACTGTCTGATTCAGATCCGTGTCGCACTGTGTCTGACTCGGATCAGTGTCGCACGGTGTCTGATTCAGATCCATGTTGCACCGTGTCTGATTCAGACCCGTGTCGCACCGTTTCTTATTCGGAACCCTGACGCACCGTGTCTGATTCAGATCAGCGTCTCAACGTGTCTGATTCAGATCAGTGTCACACTGTGCCTGACTCAGACCCGTGATGCACCGTGTCTGATTCAGATCTGTGTCCCAATGTGTCTGATTCAGGTCAGTGTCGCAGTGTGTCTGATTCAGATCAGTGTCTCAACTTGACTGATTCAGATCAGTGTCACACTGTGTCTGATTCAGATCCGTGACGCACTGTATCTTATTCAGTTTCATGTCACGATGTGTCGGTTTCAGATCCATGTCGCACTGTGTCTGACTGGGATCAGTGTCGCACGGTGTCTGATTCAGACCCGTTTCGCACCGTTTCTGATTCAGACCCGTGTTGCACTGTGTCTGACTCGGATGAGTGTTGTACTGTGTCAGATTCAGATCAGTGTCGCACGGTGTCTGCTTTGGATCCTTGTCGCACTCTGTCTGATTCAGATCAGTGTCGCACTGTGTCCGATTCAGATCCGTGTCGCACTGTGATTCAGATCAATGTCGCCCTATGACTGATTCAGATCCGTGTCGCACTGTGTCTGATTCAGATCCGTGTCACACTGTGTGTGATTCAGATCCGTGACGCACTGTGTTGATTCAGATCAATGTCACGCTGTGTCTGATTCAGATTAGTGTAGCACACTGTCTGATTCAGATCCATGTCACACTATTTCTGATTCAGATCCTTGTCGCACTGTGTCCGATTCAGATCCATGTCGCACTGTGTCTGATTCAGATCAGTATCCCAATGTATCTGATTCATATCATTGTTGTTCTGTGTCTGATTCAGATCAATATCCCAATCTGCCTAATTCATATCTGTGTCACACAGCGTCGGATTCAGATCCGTGTCGCACTGTCTGACTCGGATCAGTGTCGCACTGTGTCTGACTCGGATCAGTGTCGCCGGGTGTCTGATTCTGATCCATGTCGCACCCTGTCTGATTCAGACCCGTGTCGCACCGTTTCTGATTCAGATCCGTGACGCACCGTGTCTGATTCGGATCAGTGTCGCACTGTGTCTGATTCAGATCCGTGATGCACTGTGTCTGATTCAATTCCATGTCACGCAGTGTCGGTTTCAGATCCATGGCGCACATCTCTGATTCAGATCCGTGTCGCACTGTCTGACTCGGATCAGTGTCGCCTGGTGTCTGATTCAGATCCATGTCGCACCGTGTCTGATTCAGACCCGTGTCGCACCGTTTCTGATTCAGATCCGTGACGCACCGTTTCTGATTCAGATCAGTGTCGCTGTGTGTCTGATTCAGATCAGTCTCGCACTGTGCCTGATTCAGACCCGTGTCACACTGTGTCTGATTCAGACCCATGTCGCACCATTTCTGATTCAGATCCGTGGCGCACTGTGTCTGATTCAGATCAGTGTCGCACTGTGTCTGATTCAGATCCGTGATGCACTGTGTCTGATTCAATTCCATGTCACGCAGTGTCGGTTTCAGATCCATGTCGCACACTCTGATTCAGATCTGTGTTGCACTCTGTCTGATTCAGATCAGTGTCGCACTCTGTCTGATTCAGATCCATGTCGCACTGTGTCTGATTCAGACCCGTGTCGCACCGTTTCTGATTCAGATCCGTGTTGCACTCAGTCTGATTCAGATCAGTGTCGCACTGTGTCGTATTCAGATCCGTGTCACACTTTTTCTGATTCAGATCCGTGTCGCACTGTGTCTGATTCAGATCCGTGTCGCCCTGTGTCCTATTCAAATCAGTGTCACACTGTGTCCGATTTAGATCAATGTCGCACTGTATCCAATTCAGATCAGTGTCGCACTGTGTCCGATTCAGATCAGTGTCGCACTGTGTCCGATTCAGATCACTGTCGCACTGTGTCCGATTCAGATCCGCGTCGCACTGTGTCTGATTCAGATCAGCATCACAATGTATCTGATTCATATCATTGTTGTATTGTGTCTGATTCAGATCCGTGTTACACTGTGTCTGATTCGATCCGTGACGCCCTGTGTCTGATTCAGTTCCATGTCCCGCTGTGTTGGATTCAGATCCGTGTCGGACTGTCTGATTCAGATCAGTGTCGCACTGTGTCTGATTCAGATCCGTGTAGCACTGTGTCTGACTCGGATCCGTGTCGCACGGTGTCTGATTCAGATCCATGTTGCACCGTGTCTGATTCAGACCCGTGTCGCACCGTTTCTTATTCGGATCCCTGACGCACCGTGTCTGATTCAGATCAGCGTCTCAACGTGTCTGATTCAGATCAGTGTCATACTGTGCCTGACTCAGACCCGTGATGCACCGTGTCTAATTCAGATCTGTGTCCCAATGTGTCTGATTCAGGTCAGTGTCGCAGTGTGTCTGATTCAGATCAGTGTCTCAACTTGACTGATTCAGATCAGTGTCACACTGTGTCTGATTCAGGTCAGTGTCTCAACTTGACTGATTCAGATCAGTGTCACACTGTGTCTGATTCAGATCCGTGACGCACTGTATCTTATTCAGTTTCATGTCACGCTGTGTCGGTTTCAGATCCATGTCGCACTGTGTCTGACTAGGATCAGTGTCGCACGGTGTCTGATTCAGATCCATGTTGCACTGTGTCTGATTCAGACCCGTTTCGCACCGTTTCTGATTCAGACCCGTGTTGCACTGTGTCTGACTCGGATGAGTGTTGTACTGTGTCAGATTCAGATCAGTGTCGCACGGTGTCTGCTTTGGATCCTTGTCGCACTCTGTCTGATTCAGATCAGTGTCGCACTGTGTCCGATTCAGATCCGTGTCGCACTGTGATTCAGATCAATGTCGCACTATGACTGATTCAGATCCGTGTCGCACTGTGTCTGATTCAGATCCGTGTCACACTGTGTGTGATTCAGATCCGTGACGCACTGTGTTGATTCAGATCAATGTCACGCTGTGTCTGATTCAGATCAGTGTAGCACAATGTCTGATTCAGATCAGTGTCGCACACTGTCTGATTCAGATCCATGTCACACTATTTCTGATTCAGATCCTTGTCGCACTGTGTCCGATTCAGATCCGTGTCGCACTGCGTCTGGTTCAGATCAGTATCCCAATGTATCTGATTCATATCATTGTTGTTCTGTGACTGATTCAGATCCGTATCCCAATCTGCCTAATTCATATCTGTGTCACACTGCGTCGGATCCAGATCCGTGTCGCACTGTCTGACTCGGATCAGTGTCGCACTGTGTCTGACTCAGATCAGTGTCGCCCGGTGTCTGATTCAGATCCATGTCGCACCGTGTCTGATTCAGACCCATGTCACACCGTTTCTGATTCAGATCCGTGACGCACCGTGTCTGATTCAGATCAGTGTCGCAGTGTGTCTGATTCAGATCAGTCTCGCACTGTGCCTGATTCAGACCCGTGTCACACTGTCTGATTCAGACCCATGTCGCACCATTTCTGATTCAGATCCGTGTCACACTGTTTCTTATTCAGATCCATGTCGCACTGTGTCTGATTCAGATCCGTGTCGCACTGTGTCCTATTCAAATCAGTGTCGCACTGTGTCCGATTCATATCAATGTCGCACTGTGTCCGATTCAGATCCGTGTCGCACTGTGTCTGATTCAGATCCGTGTCGCACTGTGTCTGATTCAGATCAGCATCCCAATGTATCTGATTCATATTATTGTTGTTCTGTGTCTGACTCAGATCAGTATCCCATTCTGCCTAATTCATATCTGTGTCACACTGTGTCGGATTCAGATCCGTGTCGCACTGTCTGACTCGGATCAGTGTCGCACTGTGTCTGACTCGGATCAGTGTCGCCCGGTGTCTGATTCTGATCCATGTCGCACCGTGTCTGATTCAGACCTGTGTCGCATCGTTTCTGATTCAGATCCGTGACGCACCGTGTCTGATTCAGATCAGTGTCGCAGTGTGTCTGATTCAGATCAGTCTCGCACTGTGCCTGATTCAATTCCGTGTCACACTGTGTCTGATTCAGACCCATGTCGCACCATTTCTGATTCAGATCCGTGGCGCACTGTGTCTGATTCAGATCAGTGTCTCAACGTGTCTGATTCAGATCAGTGTCGCACTGTGCCTGATTCAGACCCGTGACGCACCGTGTCTGATTCAGATCTGTGTCACACTGTGTCTGATTCAGATCCGTGTCGCACTGTATCTGATTCAGATCCGTGATGCACTGTGTCTGATTCAATTCCATGTCACGCAGTGTCGGTTTCAGATCCATGTCGCACAGTCTGATTCAGATCTGTGTCGCACTCTGTCTGATTCAGATCAGTGTCGCACTGTGTCTGATTCAGATCCATGTCGCACCGTGTCTGACTCGGATCAGTGTTACAGGGTGTCTGATTCAGATCCATGTCGCACTGTGTCTGATTCAGACCCGTGTCGCACCGTTTCTGATTCAGATCCGTGTTGCACTCAGTCTGATTGAGATCCATTTCGCACTGTGTCTGATTCAGACCCGTGTCGCACCGTTTCTGATTCAGATCCGTGTTGCACTCAGTCTGATTCAGATCAGTGTCGCACTGTGTCGTATTCAGATCCGTGTCACACTTTGTCTGATTCAGTTCCGTGTCGCACTGTATCCCATTCAGATCCATGTCGCACTGTGTCTGATTCAGACCCGTGTCGCACCGTTTCTGATTCAGATCCGTGTTGCACTCAGTCTGATTGAGATCCATTTCGCACTGTGTCTGATTCAGACCCGTGTCGCACCGTTTCTGATTCAGATCCGTGTTGCACTCAGTCTGATTCAGATCAGTGTCGCACTGTGTCGTATTCAGATCCGTGTCACACTTTGTCTGATTCAGTTCCGTGTCGCACTGTATCCCATTCAGATCAGTGTCGCACTGTGTCCGATTCAGATCAGTGTCGCACTGTGTCTGATTCAGATCAGTGTCGCACTGTGCCTGACTCAGACCCGTGATGCACCGTGTCTGATTCAGATCTGTGTCCCAATGTGTCTGATTCAGGTCAGTGTCGCAGTGTGTCTGATTCAGATCAGTGTCTTAACTTGTCTGATTCAGATCAGTGTCACACTGTGTCTGATTCAGATCCGTGACGCACTGTATCTTATTCAGTTTCATGTCACGCTGTGTCGGTTTCAGATCCATGTCGCACTGTGTCTGACTAGGATCAGTGTCGCACGGTGTCTGATTCTGATCCATGTCGCACTGTGTCTGATTCAGACCCGTTTCGCACCGTTTCTGATTCAGACCCGTGTTGCACTGTGTCTGACTCGGATGAGTGTTGTACTGTGTCAGATTCAGATCAGTGTCGCACGGTGTCCGCTTTGGATGCGTGTCGCACTCTGTCTGATTCAGATCAGTGTCGCACTGTGTCCGATTCAGATCCGTGCCGCACTGTGATTCAGATCAATGTCGCACTATGACTGATTTAGATCCGTGTCGCTCTGTGTCTGATTCAGATTCCTGTCCCAATCTGTCTGATTCAGGTGAGTGTCGCAGTGTGTCTGATTCAGATCCGTGTCGCACTGTGTCTGATTCAGATCCGTGTCACACTGTTTCTGATTCAGATCCATGTCACGCTGTGTCTGATTCAGATCCGTGTCACGCTGTTTCTGATTCAGATCCATGTCACGCTGTGTCTGATTCAGATCCGTGTCACGCTGTGTCTGATTTAGATTCATGTTACATTATGCCTTATTCAGCTCCGTGTCACATTATGTCTTATTCAGCTCCATTTTTCACTGTGTCTGATTCAGCTCCGTGTCACATTATGTCTTATTCAGATATGTGTCGCACTGTGTCTGATTCATATCTGTGTCGTACTGTGTCTGATTCAGATCAGTCTCCCAATATGTCTGATTCATATCATTGTTGTACTGTGTCTGATTCAGATAAGTGTCGCACTGTGTCTGTTTCTGATCAGTGTCGCACTGTGTCTTATTCCGATCAGTGTCGCACTGTATCTTATTCTGATGTGTCGCACTGTGCCTAATTCAGATCAATGTCGCAATGTGTCTGATTCAGATCAGTGTCGCACACTGTCTGATTCAGATCCATGTCACACTGTGTCTGGTTCAGATCCGTGTCACGCTGTGTCTGATTCAGATCCGTGTCACACTGTGCCTGATTCAGGTCTTTGTCACACTGTGTCTGATTCAGATCCGTGACGCACTGTGTCTGATTCAGATCCGTGTCGCACTGTGTCTAATTCAGATCCGTGTCGCACTGTGTCTGATTCAGATCAGTGTCGCACTGTGCCTGATTCAGATCAATGTCGCGCTGTGTCTGATTCAGATCCGTGTCACACTCTGTCTGATTCAGATCAGTGTCGCACTGTGTCGTATTCAGATCCGTGTCGCATTTTTCTGATTCAGATCCGTGTCTCACTGTGTCTGATTCAGATCCGTGTCACACTCTGTCTGATTCAGATCCATGTCGCAATGTGTCTGATTCAGACCCGTTTCGCACCGTTTCTGATTCAGATCCGTGCTGCACTGTGTCTGACTCGGATGAGTGTTGCACTGTGTCAGATTCGGATCAGTGTCGCACGGTGTCTGCTTTGGATCCGTGTCACACTGTGTCTGATTCAGACCCGTGTCGCACCGTTTCTGATTCAGACCCGTGTTGCACTGTGTCTGACTCGGATGAGTGTTGTACTGTGTCAGATTCAGATCAGTGTCGCACGGTGTCTGCTTTGGATCCGTGTCGCAGTCTGTCTGATTCAGATCAGTGTCGCACTGTGTCCGATTCAGATCCGTGTCGCACTGTGATTCAGATCAATGTCGCACTGTGACTGATTCAGATCCGTGTCGCACTGTGTCTGATTCAGATCCGTGTCACACTGTGTCTAATTCAGATCCGTGTCGCACTGTGTGTGATTCAGATACGTGATGCACTGTGTCTTATTCAGATCAATGTCACTCTGTGTCTAATTCAGATCCGTGTCGCACTGTGTGTGATTCAGATCCGTGTCGCATTGTGTTCTATTCAAATCAGTGTCGCACTGTGTCCGATTCAGATCAATGTCACACTGTATCCGATTCAGATCAGTGTCGCACTGTGTCCGATTCAGATCCGTGTCGCACTGTGTCTGACTCAGATCAGTGTCGCACTGTGCCTGATTCAGACCTGTGACGTACCGTGTCTGATTCAGACCCGTGTCGCACCGTGTCTGATTCAGATCAATGTAGCACAATGTCTGATTCAGATCAGTGTCGCACTGTGTCTGATTCAGATCCGTGTCGCACTGTGTCTGATTCAGATCAATGTAGCACAATGTCTGATTCAGATCCGTGTCACACTGTTTCTTATTCAGATCCATGTCGCACTGTGTCTGATTCAGATCCGTGTCGCACTGTGTCCTATTCAAATCAGTGTCGCACTGTGTCCGATTCATATCAATGTCGCACTGTATCCGATTCAGATCAGTGTCGCACTGTGTCCGATTCAGATCCGTGTCGCACTGTGTCTGATTCAGATCAGTGTCGCACTGTGTCTGATTCAGATCAGCATCCCAATGTATCTGATTCATATTATTGTTGTTCTGTGTCTGAGTCAGATCAGTATCCCATTCTGCCTAATTCATATCTGTGTCACACTGTGTCGGATTCAGATCCGTGTCGCACTGTCTGACTCGGATCAGTGTCTCACTGTGTCTGACTCGGATCAGTGTCGCCCGGTGTCTGATTCTGATCCATGTCGCACCGTGTCTGATTCAGACCTGTGTCGCATCGTTTCTGATTCAGATCCGTGACGCACCGTGTCTGATTCAGATCAGTGTCGCAGTGTGTCTGATTCAGATCAGTCTCGCACTGTGCCTGATTCAATTCCGTGTCACACTGTGTCTGATTCAGACCCATGTCGCATCATTTCTGATTCAGACCCGTGGCGCACTGTGTCTGATTCAGATCAGTGTCTCAACGTGTCTGATTCAGATCAGTGTCGCACTGTGCCTGATTCAGACCCGTGACGCACCGTGTCTGATTCAGATCTGTGTCACACTGTGTCTGATTCAGATCCGTGTCGCACTGTGTCTGATTCAGATCCGTGATGCACTGTGTCTGATTCAATTCCATGTCACGCAGTGTCGGTTTCAGATCCATGTCGCACAGTCTGATTCAGATCTGTGTCGCACTCTGTCTGATTCATATCAGTGTCGCACTGTGTCTGATTCAGATCCATGTCGCACTGTGTCTGACTCGGATCAGTGTTACAGGGTGTCTGATTCAGATCCATTTCGCACTGTGTCTGATTCAGACCCGTGTCGCACCGTTTCTGATTCAGATCCGTGTTGCACTCAGTCTGATTCAGATCCGTGTCGCACTGTGTCGTATTCAGATCCGTGTCACACTTTGTCTGATTCAGATCAGTGTCACACTGTTTCTGATTCAGATCCGTGTCGCACTGTGTCTGATTCAGTTCCGTGTCGCACTGTGTGCTATTCAAATCAGTGTCACACTGTGTCCGATTTAGATCAATGTCGCACTGTATCCAATTCAGATCAGTGTTGCACTGTGTCCGATTCAGATCAGTGTCGCACTGTGTCTGATTCAGATCAGTGTCGCACTGTGCCTGACTCAGACCCGTGATGCACCGTGTCTGATTCAGATCTGTGTCCCAATGTGTCTGATTCAGGTCAGTGTCGCAGTGTGTCTGATTCAGATCAGTGTCTCAACTTGTCTGATTCAGATCAGTGTCACACTGTGTCTGATTCAGATCCGTGACGCACTGTATCTTATTCAGTTTCATGTCACGCTGTGTCGGTTTCAGATCCATGTCGCACTGTGTCTGACTAGGATCAGTGTCGCACGGTGTCTGATTCAGATCCATGTCGCACTGTGTCTGATTCAGACCCGTTTCGCACCGTTTCTGATTCAGACCCGTGTTGCAGTGTGTCTGACTCGGATGAGTGTTGTACTGTGTCAGATTCAGATCAGTGTCGCACGGTGTCAGCTTTGGATGCGTGTCGCACTCTGTCTGATTCAGATCAGTGTCGCACTGTGTCCGATTCAGATCCGTGCCGCACTGTGATTCAGATCAATGTCGCACTATGACTGATTTAGATCCGTGTCGCTCTGTGTCTGATTCAGATTCCTGTCCCAATCTGTCTGATTCAGGTGAGTGTCGCAGTGTGTCTGATTCAGATCCGTGTCGCACTGTGTCTGATTCAGATCCGTGTCACACTGTTTCTGATTCAGATCCATGTCACGCTGTGTCTGATTCAGATCCGTGTCACGCTGTTTCTGATTCAGATCCATGTCATGCTGTTTCTGATTCAGATCCATGTCACGCTGTGTCTGATTCAGATCCGTGTCACGCTGTGTCTGATTTAGATTCATGTTACATTATGCCTTATTCAGCTCCGTGTCACATTATGTCTTATTCAGCTCCATTTTTCACTGTGTCTGATTCAGCTCCGTGTCACATTATGTCTTATTCAGATATGTGTCGCACTGTGTCTGATTCATATCTGTGTCGTACTGTGTCTGATTCAGATCAGTCTCCCAATATGTCTGATTCATATCATTGTTTTACTGTGTCTGATTCAGATAAGTGTCGCACTGTGTCTGTTTCTGATCAGTGTCGCACTGTGTCTTATTCCGATCAGTGTCGCACTGTATCTTATTCCGATGTGTCGCACTGTGCCTGATTCAGATCAATGTCGCAATGTGTCTGATTCAGATCAGTGTCGCACACTGTCTGATTCAGATCCATGTCACACTGTGTCTGGTTCAGATCCGTGTCACGCTGTGTCTGATTCAGATCCGTGTCACACTGTGCCTGATTCAGGTCTTTGTCACACTGTGTCTGATTCAGATCCGTGACGCACTGTGTCTGATTCAGATCCGTGTCGCACTGTGTCTAATTCAGATCCGTGTCGCACTGTGTCTGATTCAGATCAGTGTCGCACTGTGCCTGATTCAGATCAATGTCGCGCTGTGTCTGATTCAGATCCGTGTCACACTCTGTCTGATTCAGATCAGTGTCGCACTGTGTCGTATTCAGATCCGTGTCGCATTTTTCTGATTCAGATCCGTGTCTCACTGTGTCTGATTCAGATCCGTGTCACACTCTGTCTGATTCAGATCCATGTCGCAATGTGTCTGATTCAGACCCGTTTCGCACCGTTTCTGATTCAGATCCGTGCTGCACTGTGTCTGACTCGGATGAGTGTTGCACTGTGTCAGATTCGGATCAGTGTCGCACGGTGTCTGCTTTGGATCCGTGTCACACTGTGTCTGATTCAGACCCGTGTCGCACCGTTTCTGATTCAGACCCGTGTTGCACTGTGTCTGACTCGGATGAGTGTTGTACTGTGTCAGATTCAGATCAGTGTCGCACGGTGTCTGCTTTGGATCCGTGTCGCAGTCTGTCTGATTCAGATCAGTGTCGCACTGTGTCCGATTCAGATCCGTGTCGCACTGTGATTCAGATCAATGTCGCACTGTGACTGATTCAGATCCGTGTCGCACTGTGTCTGATTCAGATCCGTGTCACACTGTGTCTAATTCAGATCCGTGTCGCACTGTGTGTGATTCAGATACGTGATGCACTGTGTCTTATTCAGATCAATGTCACTCTGTGTCTAATTCAGATCCGTGTCGCACTGTGTGTGATTCAGATCCGGGTCGCATTGTGTTCTATTCAAATCAGTGTCGCACTGTGTCCGATTCAGATCAATGTCACACTGTATCCGATTCAGATCAGAGTCGCACTGTGTCCGATTCAGATCCGTGTCGCACTGTGTCTGACTCAGATCAGTGTCGCACTGTGCCTGATTCAGACCTGTGACGTACCGTGTCTGATTCAGACCCGTGTCGCACCGTGTCTGATTCAGATCAATGTAGCACAATGTCTGATTCAGATCAGTGTCGCACTGTGTCTGATTCAGATCCGTGTCGCACTGTGTCTGATTCAGATCAATGTAGCACAATGTCTGATTCAGATCCGTGTCACACTGTTTCTTATTCAGATCCATGTCGCACTGTGTCTGATTCAGATCCGTGTCGCACTGTGTCCTATTCAAATCAGTGTCGCACTGTGTCCGATTCATATCAATGTCGCACTGTAACCGATTCAGATCAGTGTCGCACTGTGTCCGATTCAGATCCGTGTCGCACTGTGTCTGATTCAGATCAGTGTCGCACTGTGTCTGATTCAGATCAGCATCCCAATGTATCTGATTCATATTATTGTTGTTCTGTGTCTGAGTCAGATCAGTATCCCATTCTGCCTAATTCATATCTGTGTCACACTGTGTCGGATTCAGATCCGTGTCGCACTGTCTGACTCGGATCAGTGTCTCACTGTGTCTGACTCGGATCAGTGTCGCCCGGTGTCTGATTCTGATCCATGTCGCACCGTGTCTGATTCAGACCTGTGTCGCATCGTTTCTGATTCAGATCCGTGACGCACCGTGTCTGATTCAGATCAGTGTCGCAGTGTGTCTGATTCAGATCAGTCTCGCACTGTGCCTGATTCAATTCCGTGTCACACTGTGTCTGATTCAGACCCATGTCGCATCATTTCTGATTCAGACCCGTGGCGCACTGTGTCTGATTCAGATCAGTGTCTCAACGTGTCTGATTCAGATCAGTGTCGCACTGTGCCTGATTCAGACCCGTGACGCACCGTGTCTGATTCAGATCTGTGTCACACTGTGTCTGATTCAGATCAGTGTCGCACTGTTCCTGATTCAGATCAATGTAGCACAATGTCTGATCAGATCCGTGTCACACTGTTTCTTATTCAGATCCGTGTCGCACTGTGTCTGATTCAGATCCGTGTCGCACTGTGTCCTATTCAAATCAATGTTGCACTGTGTCCGATTCATATCAATGTCGCACTGTATCCGATTCTGATCAGTGTCGCACTGTGTCCGATTCAGATCAGTGTCGCACTGTATCCGATTCAGACCCGTGTCGCACCGTTTCTGATTCAGATCCGTGACGCACCGTGTCTGATTCAGATCAGTGTCGCAGTGTGTCTGATTCAGATCAGTCTCGCATTGTGCCTGATTCAGACCCGTGTCACACTGTTAAAAACAAAAAAACTGCGGATGCTGGAAATCCAAAACAAAAACAGAATTACCTGGAAAAACTCAGCAGGTCTGGCAGCATCGGCGGAGAAGAAAAGAGTTGACGTTTCGAGTCCTCATGACCCTTCGACAGAACTTGAGTTCGAGTCCAGGAAAGAGCTGAAATATAAGCTGGTTTAAGGTGTGTGTGTGGGGGGCGGAGAGATAGAGAGACAGAGAGGTGGAGGGGTGGAGGTCACACTGTGTCTGATTCAGACCCATGTCGCACCATTTCTGATTCAGATCCGTGGCACACTGTGTCTGATTCAGATCAGTGTCTCAACGTGTCTGATTCAGATCAGTGTCGCACTGTGCCTGATTCAGACCCGTGACGCACCATGTCTGATTCCGATCTGTGTCACACTGTGTCTGATTCAGATCCGTGTCGCACTGTGTCTGATTCAGATCCGTGATGCACTGTGTCTGATTCAATTGCATGTCACGCAGTGTCGGTTTCAGATCCATGTCGCACAGTCTGATTCAGATCTGTGTCACAGATCCGTTCTGCACTGTGTCTGACTCGGATGAGTGTTGCACTGAGTCAGATTCGGATCAGTGTCGCACGGTGTCTGCTTTGGCTCCGTGTCACACTGTGTCTGATTCAGACCCGTGTCGCACCGTTTCTGATTCAGACCCGTGTTGCACTGTGTCTGACTCGGATGAGTGTTGTACTGTGTCAGATTCAGATCAGTGTCGCACGGTGTCTGCTTTGGATCCGTGTCGCACTGTGATTCAGATCAATGTCGCACTGTGACTGATTCAGATCCGTGTCGCACTCTGTCTGATTCATATCCGTGTCACACTGTGTCTAATTCAGATCCGTGTCGCACTGTGTGTGATTCAGATACGTGACGCACTGTGTCTGATTCAGATCAATGTCACTCTGTGTCTAATTCAGATCCGTGTCGCACTGTGTGTGATTCAGATCCGTGTCGCACTGTGTCCTATTCAAATCAGTTTCGCACTGTGTCTGATTCAGATCAATGTCGAACTGTATCCGATTCAGATCAGTGTCGCACTGTGTCCGATTCAGATCCGTGTCACACTCTGTCTGATTCAGATCAGTGTCGCACTGTGCCTGATTCAGACCTGTGACGTACTGTGTCTGATTCAGATCTGTGTCGCACTGTGTCTGATTCAGATCAATGTAGCACAATGTCTGATTCAGATCCGTGTCACACTGTTTCTTATTCAGATCCGTGTCGCACTGTGTCTGATTCAGATCCATGTCGCACTGTGTCCTATTCAAATCAGTGTCGCACTGTGTCCAATTCATATCAATGTCGCACTGTATCCGATTCAGATCAGTGTCGCACTGTGTCTGATTCAGATCAATGTCGCACTGTGTCCGATTCAGATCCGTGTCGCACTGTGTCTGATTCAGATCAGCATCCCAATGTATCTGATTCATATCATTGTTGTTCTGTGTCTGATTCAGATCAGTATCCCAATCTGCCTAATTCATATCTGTGTCACACTGTGTCGGATTCCGATCCGTGTCGCACTGTCTGACTCGGATCAGTGTCGCACTGTGTCTGACTCGGATCAGTGTCGCTGGGTGTCTGATTCTGATCCATGTCGCACCGTGTCTGATTCAGACCCGTGTCGCATCGTTTCTGATTCAGATCCGTGCTGCACTGTGTCTGACTCGGATGAGTGTTGCACTGTGTCAGATTCGGATCAGTGTCGCATGGTGTCTGCTTTCGATCCGTGTCACACTGTGTCTGGTTCAGACCCGTGTCGCACAGTTTCTGATTCAGACCCGTGTTGCACTGTGTCTGACTCGGATGTGTGTTGTACTGTGTCAGATTCAGATCAGTGTCGCACAGTGTCTGCTTTGGATCCGTGTCGCAGTCTGTCTGATTCAGATCAGTGTCGCACTGTGTCCGATTCAGATCCGTGTCGCACTGTGATTCACATCAATGTCGCACTGTGACTGATTCAGATCCATGTCACACTGTGTCTAATTCAGATCCGTGTCGCACTGTGTGTGATTCAGATACGTGACGCACTGTGTCTGATTCAGATCAATGTCACTCTGTGTCTAATTCAGATCCGTGTCGCACTGTGTGTGATTCAGATCCGTGTCGCACTGTGTCCTATTCAAATCAGTGTCGCACTGTGTCCGATTCAGATCAATGTCGCACTGTATCCGGTTCAGATCAGTGTCGCACTGTGTCTGATTCAGATCCGTGTCACACTCTGTCTGATTCAGATCAGTGTCGCACTGTGTCGTATTCAGATCCGTGTCGCATTTTTCTGATTCAGATCCGTGTCTCACGGTGTCTGATTCAGATCCGTGTCACACTGTGTCTGATTCAGACCCGTTTCGCACCGTTTCTGATTCAGATCCGTGCTGCACTGTGTCTGACTCGGATGAGTGTTGCACTGTGTCAGATTCAGATCAGTGTCGCACTGTGTCTGATTCAGATCCGTGTCACACTGTGTCTAATTCAGATCCGTGTCGCACTGTGTGTGATTCAGATACGTGACACACTGTGTCTGATTCAAATCAATGTCACTCTGTGTCTAATTCAGATCCGTGTCGCACTGTGTGTGATTCAGATCCGTGCCGCACTGTGTCCTATTCAAATCAGTGTCGCACTGTGTCCGATTCAGATCAATGTCGCACTGTATCCGATTCAGATCAGTGTCGCACTGTGTCCGATTCAGATCCATGTCGCACTGTGTCTGATTCAGATCAGTGTCGCACTGTGTCTGATTCAGACCTGTGACGTACCGTGTCTGATTCAGATCTGTGTCGCACTGTGTCTGATTCAGATCAATGTAGCACAATGTCTGATTCAGATCCGTGTCAAACTGTTTCTTATTCAGATCCGTGTCGCACTGTGTCTGATTCAGATCCGTGTCGCACTGTGTGCTATTCAAATCAGTGTCGCACTGTGTCCGATTCATATCAATGTCGCACGGTATCCGATTCAGATCAGTGTCGCACTGTGTCCGATTCAGATCAGTGTCGCACTGTGTCCGATTCAGATCCGTGTCGCACTGTGTCTGATTCAGATCAGCATCCCAATGTATCTGATTCATATCATTGTTGTTCTGTGTCTGATTCAGATCAGTATCCCAATCTGCCTAATTCATATCTGTGTCACACTGTGTCGGATTCAGATCCGTGTCGCACTGTCTGACTCGGATCAGTGTCGCCCGGTGTCTGATTCTGATCCATGTCGCACCGTGTCTGATTCAGACCCGTGTCGCACCGTTTCTGATTCAGATCCGTGACGCATCGTGTCTGATTCAGATCAGTCTCGCACTGTGCCTGATTCAGACTCGTGTCACACTGTGTCTGATTCAGACCCATGTCGCACCATTTCTGATTCAGATCCGTGGCGCACTGTGTATGATTCAGATCGGTGTCTCAACATGTCTGATTCAGATCAGTGTCGCACTGTGCCTGCTTCAGACCCGTGACGCACCGTGTCTGATTCCGATCTGTGTCACACTGTGTCTGATTCAGATCCGTGTCGCACTGTGTCTGATTCAGATCCGTGATGCACTGTGTCTGATTCAATTCCATGTCATGCAGTGTCGGTTTCAGATCCATGTCGCACAGTCTGATTCAGATCTGTGTCGCACTCTGTCTGATTCATATCAGTGTCGCACTGTGTCTGATTCAGATCCATGTCGCACTGTGTCTGACTCGGATCAGTGTCGCAGGGTGTCTGATTCAGATCCATGTCGCACTGTGTCTGATTCAGACCCGTGTCGCACCGTTTCTGATTCAGATCCGTGTTGCACTGTGTCGTATTCAGATCCGTGTCACACTTTGTCTGATTCAGATCAGTGTCGCACTGTTCCTGATTCAGACCTGTGACGTACCGTGTCTGATTCAGATCTGTGTCGCACTGTGTCTGATTCAGATCAATGTAGCACAATGTCTGATTCAGATCCGTGTCACACTGTTTCTTATTCAGATCCCTGTCGCACTGTGTCTGATTCAGATCCGTGTCGCACTGTGTCCTATTCAAATCAATGTTGCACTGTGTCCTATTCATATCAATGTCACACTGTATCCGATTCTGATCAGTGTCGCACTGTGTCCGATTCAGATCAGTGTCACACTGTGTCCGATTCAGATCAGTGTCGCACTGTATCCGATTCAGACCCGTGTCGCACCGTTTCCGATTCAGATCCGTGACGCACCGTGTCTAATTCAGATCAGTGTCGCAGTGTGTCTGATTCAGATCAGTCTCGCATTGTGCCTGATTCAGACCCGTGTCACACTGTGTCTGATTCAGACCCATGTTGCACCATTTCTGATTCAGATCCGTGGCACACTGTGTCTGATTCAGATCAGTGTCTCAACGTGTCTGATTCAGATCAGTGTCGCACTGTGCCTGATTCAGACCCGTGACGCACCGTGTTTGATTCAGATCTGTGTCACACTGTGTCTGATTCAGATCCGTGTCGCACTGTGTCTGATTCAGATCCGTGATGCACTGTGTCTGATTCAATTGCATGTCACGCAGTGTCGGTTTCAGATCCATGTCGCACAGTCTGATTCAGATCTGTGTCACAGATCCGTTCTGCACTGTGTCTGACTCGGATGAGTGTTGCACTGAGTCAGATTCGGATCAGTGTCGCACGGTGTCTGCTTTGGCTCCGTGTCACACTGTGTCTGATTCAGACCCGTGTCGCACCGTTTCTGATTCAGACCCGTGTTGCACTGTGTCTGACTCGGATGAGTGTTGTACTGTGTCTGATTCAGATCAGTGTCTCAACGTGTCTGATTCAGATCAGTGTCGCACTGTGCCTGATTCAGACCCGTGACGCACCGTGTCTGATTCCGATCTGTGTCACACTGTGTCTGATTCAGATCCGTGTCGCACTGTGTCTGATTCAGATCCGTGATGCACTGTGTCTGATTCAATTGCATGTCACGCAGTGTCGGTTTCAGATCCATGTCGCACAGTCTGATTCAGATCTGTGTCACAGATCCGTTCTGCACTGTGTCTGACTCGGATGAGTGTTGCACTGAGTCAGATTCGGTTCAGTGTCGCACGGTGTCTGCTTTGGATCCGTGTCGCACTGTGATTCAGATCAATGTCGCACTGTGACTGATTCAGATCCGTGTCGCACTCTGTCTGATTCATATCCGTGTCACACTGTGTCTAATTCAGATCCGTGTCACACTGTGTGTGATTCAGATACGTGACGCACTGTGTCTGATTCAGATCAATGTCACTCTGTGTCTAATTCAGATCCGTGTCGCACTGTGTGTGATTCAGATCCTTGTCGCACTGTGTCCTATTCAAATCAGTTTCGCACTGTGTCTGATTCAGATCAATGTCGAACTGTATCCGATTCAGATCAGTGTCGCACTGTGTCCGATTCAGATCCGTGTCGCACTGTGTCTGATTCAGATCAGTGTCGCACTGTGCCTGATTCAGACCTGTGACGTACCGTGTCTGATTCAGATCTGTGTCGCACTGTGTCTGATTCAGATCAATGTAGCACAATGTCTGATTCAGATCCGTGTCACACTGTTTCTTATTCAGATCCGTGTCGCACTGTGTCTGATTCAGATCCATGTCGCACTGTGTCCTATTCAAATCAGTGTCGCACTGTGTCCAATTCATATCAATGTCGCACTGTATCCGATTCAGATCAGTGTCGCACTGTGTCTGATTCAGATCAGTGTCGCACTGTGTCCGATTCAGATCCGTGTCGCACTGTGTCTGATTCAGATCAGCATCCCAATGTATCTGATTCATATCATTGTTGTTCTTTGTCTGATTCAGATCAGTATCCCAATCTGCCTAATTCATCTCTGTGTCACACTGTGTCTAATTCAGATCCGTGTCACACTGTGTGTGATTCAGATACGTGACGCACTGTGTCTGATTCAGATCAATGTCACTCTGTGTCTAATTCAGATCCGTGTCGCACTGTGTGTGATTCAGATCCTTGTCTCACTGTGTCCTATTCAAATCAGTTTCGCACTGTGTCTGATTCAGATCAATGTCGAACTGTATCCGATTCAGATCAGTGTCGCACTGTGTCCGATTCAGATCCGTGTCGCACTGTGTTTGATTCAGATCAGTGTCGCACTGTGCCTGATTCAGACCTGTGACGTACCGTGTCTGATTCAGATCTGTGTCGCACTGTGTCTGATTCAGATCAATGTAGCACAATGTCTGATTCAGATCCGTGTCACACTGTTTCTTATTCAGATCCGTGTCGCACTGTGTCCGATTCAGATCCATGTCGCACTGTGTCCTATTCAAATCAGTGTCGCACTGTGTCCAATTCATATCAATGTCGCACTGTATCCGATTCAGATCAGTGTCGCACTGTGTCTGATTCAGATCAGTGTCGCACTGTGTCCGATTCAGATCCGTGTCGCACTGTGTCTGATTCAGATCAGCATCCCAATGTATCTGATTCATATCATTGTTGTTCTGTGTCTGATTCAGATCAGTATCCCAATCTGCCTAATTCATATCTGTGTCACACTGTGTCGGATTCCGATCCGTGTCGCACTGTCTGACTCGGATCAGTGTCGCACTGTGTCTGACTCGGATCAGTGTCGCCGGGTGTCTGATTCTGATCCATGTCGCACCATGTCTGATTCAGACCCGTGTCGCACCGTTTCTGATTCAGATCCGTGACGCACCGTGTCTGATTCAGATCAGTGTCGCAGTGTGTCTGATTCAGATCAGTCTCGCACTGTGTCTGATTCAGATCCGTGTCACACTCTGTCTGATTCAGATCAGTGTCGCACTGTGTCCGATTCAGATCCTTGTCGCACTGTGTCTGATTCAGATCAGCGTCCCAATGTATCTGATTCATATAATTGTTGTTCTGTGTCTGATTCAGATCAGTATCCCAATCTGCCTAATTCATATCTGTGTCACACTGTGTCGGATTCAGATCCGTGTCGCACTGTCTGACTCGGATCAGTGTCGCACTGTGTCTTTCTCGGATCAGTGTCGCTGGGTGTCTGATTCTGATCCATGTCGCACCGTGTCTGATTCAGACCCGTGTCGCATCGTTTCTGATTCAGATCCGTGCTGCTCTGTGTCTGACTCGGATGAGTGTTGCACTGTGTCAGATTCGGATCAGTGTCGCACGGTGTCTGCTTTGGATCCGTGTCGCACTGTGTCTGGTTCAGACCCGTGTCGCACAGTTTCTGATTCAGACCCGTGTTGCACTGTGTCTGACTCGGATGTGTGTTGTACTGTGTCAGATTCAGATCAGTGTCGCACAGTGTCTGCTTTGAATCCGTGTCGCAGTCTGTCTGATTCAGATCAGTGTCGCACTGTGTCCGATTCAGATCCGTGTCGTACTGTGATTCACATCAATGTCGCACTGTGACTGATTCAGATCCATGTCACACTGTGTCTTATTCAGATCCGTGTCGCACTGTGTGTGATTCAGATACGTGACGCACTGTGTCTGATTCAGATCAATGTCACTCTGTGTCTAATTCAGATCCGTGTCGCACTGTGTGTGATTCAGATCCGTGTCGCACTGTGTCCTATTCAAATCAGTGTCGCACTGTGTTCGATTCAGATCAATGTCGCACTGTATCCGATTCAGATCAGTGTCGCACTGTGTCTGATTCAGATCCGTGTCACACTCTGTCTGATTCAGATCAGTGTCGCACTGTGTCGTATTCAGATCCGTGTCGCATTTTTCTGATTCAGATCCGTGTCTCACTGTGTCTGATTCAGATCCGTGTCACAATCTGTCTGATTCAGATCCATGTCGCAGTGTGTCTGATTCAGACCCGTTTCGCACCGTTTCTGATTCAGATCCGTGCTGCACTGTGTCTGACTCGGATGAGTGTTGCACTGTGTCTGATTCGGATCAGTGTCGCACTGTGTCTGATTCAGATCCGTGTCACACTGTGTCTAATTCAGATCCGTGTCGCACTGTGTATGATTCAGATACGTGACACACTGTGTCTGATTCAGATCAATGTCACTCTGTGTCTAATTCAGATCCGTGTCGCACTGTGTGTGATTCAGATCCATGTCGCACTGTGTCCGATTCAGATCAATGTCGCACTGTATCCGATTCAGATCAGTGTCGCACTGTGTCCGATTCTGATCCGTGTCGCACTGTGTCTGATTCAGATCAGTGTCGCACTGTGTCTGATTCAGACCTGTGACGTACCGTGTCTGATTCAGATCTGTGTCGCACTGTGTCTGATTCAGATCAATGTAGCACAATGTCTGATTCAGATCCGTGTCAAACTGTTTCTTATTCAGATCCCTGTCGCACTGTGTCTGATTCAGATCCGTGTCGCACTGTGTGCTATTCAAATCAGTGTCGCACTGTGTCCGATTCATATCAATGTCGCACTGTATCCGATTCAGATCAGTGTCGCACTGTGTCCGATTCAGATCAGTGTCGCACTGTGTCCGATTCAGATCCGTGTCGCACTGTGTCTGATTCAGATCAGCATCCCAATGTATCTGATTCATATCATTGTTGTTCTGTGTCTGATTCAGATCTGTATCCCAATCTGCCTAATTCATATCTGTGTCACACTGTGTCGGATTCAGATCCGTGTCGCACTGTCTGACTCGGATCAGTGTCGCCCGGTGTCTGATTCTGATCCATGTCGCACCGTGTCTGATTCAGACCCGTGTCGCACCGTTTCTGATTCAGATCCATGACGCATCGTTTCTGATTCAGATCAGTGTCGCAGTGTGTCTGATTCAGATCAGTCTCGCACTGTGCCTGATTCAGACTCGTGTCACACTGTGTCTGATTCAGACCCATGTCGCACCATTTCTGATTCAGATCCGTGGCGCACTGTGTCTGATTCAGATCGGTGTCTCAACGTGTCTGATTCAGATCAGTGTCGCACTGTGCCTGATTCAGACCCGTGACGCACCGTGTCTGATTCAGATCTGTGTCACACTGTGTCTGATTCAGATCCGTGTCGCACTGTGTCTGATTCAGATCCGTGATGCACTGTGTCTGATTCAATTCCATGTCATGCAGTGTCGGTTTCAGATCCATGTCGCACAGTCTGATTCAGATCTGTGTCGCACTCTGTCTGATTCATATCAGTGTCGCACTGTTTCTGATTCAGATCCATGTCGCACTGTGTCTGACTCGGATCAGTGTCGCAGGGTGTCTGATTCAGATCCATGTCGCACTGTGTCTGATTCAGATCCGTGTCACACTGTGTCAGATTCAGATCCGTGTTGCACTGTGTCGTATTCAGATCCGTGTCACACTTTGTCTGATTCAGATCAGTGTCGCACTGTTCCTGATTCAGACCTGTGACGTACCGTGTCTGATTCAGATCTGTGTCGCACTGTGTCTGATTCAGATCAATGTAGCACAATGTCTGATTCAGATCCGTGTCACACTGTTTCTTATTCAGATCCGTGTCGCACTGTGTCTGATTCAGATCCGTGTCGCACTGTGTCCTATTCAAATCAATGTTGCACTGTGTCCGATTCATTTCAATGTCGCACTGTATCCGATTCTGATCAGTGTCGCACTGTGTCCGATTCAGATCAGTGTCACACTGTGTGTGATTCAGACCCGTGTCGCACCGTTTCTGATTCAGATCCGTGACGCACCGTGTCTGATTCAGATCAATGTCACTCTGTGTCTAATTCAGATCAGTGTCGCACTGTGTCCGATTCAGATCACTGTCGCACTGTGTCCGATTCAGATCCGTGTCGCACTGTGTCTGAATCAGATCAATGTCATGCTGTGTCTGATTCAGATCAGTGTCACACTGTGTCTGATTCAGATCAGTGTCGCACTGTGCCTGATTCAGATCAATGTCACGCTGTGTCTGATTCAGATACGTGTTGCACTGTGTCTGATTCAGATCCGTGTCGCACTGTGTCCGATTCAGATCAGTGTTGCACTGTGTCCGATTCACATCACTGTCGCACTGTGTCCGATTCAGATCCGTGTCGCACTGTGTCTGATTCAGATCAGCATCACAATGTATCTGATTCATATCATTGTTGTATTGTGTCTGATTCAGATCAGTGTCGCACACTGTCTGATTCAGATCAATGTCGCACTGTGTCTGATTCAGATCCGTGTCACACTGTGTCTGATTCAGATCCATGTCACACTGTGTCTGATTCAGATCCGTGTCGCACTGTGTCTGATTCAGATCCGTGGCGCACTGTGTCTGATTCAGATCCGTGGCGCACTGTGTCTGATTCAGATCCGTGGCGCACTGTGTCTGATTCAGATCCGTGGCGCACTGTGTCAGATTCAGATCCGTGGCGCACTGTGTCAGATTCAATTCCATGTCACGCAGTGTCGGTTTCAGATCCATGTCGCACAGTCTGATTCAGATCAATGTCGCACCGTGTCTGATTCAGATCAGTGTCGCACTGTGTCTGATTCAGATCCATGTCGCATGGTGTCTGATTCAGACCCGTTTCGCACCGTTTCTGATTCAGATCCGTGCTGCACTGTGTCTGACTCGGATGAGTGTTGCACTGTGTCAGATTCGGATCATTGTCGCACAGTGTCTGCTTTGGATCCGTGTCACAATGTGTCCGATTCAGACCCGTGTCGCACTGTGTCCTATTCAAATCAGTGTCGCACTGTGTCCAATTCATATCAATGTCGCACTGTATCCGATTCAGATCAGTGTCGCACTGTGTCTGATTCAGATCAGTGTCGCACTGTGTCCGATTCAGATCCGTGTCGCACTGTGTCTGATTCAGATCAGCATCCCAATGTATCTGATTCATATCATTGTTGTTCTGTGTCTGATTCAGATCAGTATCCCAATCTGCCTAATTCATATCTGTGTCACACTGTGTCGGATTCCGATCCGTGTCGCACTGTCTGACTCGGATCAGTGTCGCACTGTGTCTGACTCGGATCAGTGTCGCCGGGTGTCTGATTCTGATCCATGTCGCACCATGTCTGATTCAGACCCGTGTCGCACCGTTTCTGATTCAGATCCGTGACGCACCGTGTCTGATTCAGATCAGTGTCGCACTGTGTCTGATTCAGATCAGTCTCGCACTGTGTCTGATTCAGATCCGTGTCACACTCTGTCTGATTCAGATCAGTGTCGCACTGTGTCCGATTCAGATCCTTGTCGCACTGTGTCTGATTCAGATCAGCGTCCCAATGTATCTGATTCATATAATTGTTGTTCTGTGTCTGATTCAGATCAGTATCCCAATCTGCCTAATTCATATCTGTGTCACACTGTGTCGGATTCAGATCCGTGTCGCACTGTCTGACTCGGATCAGTGTCGCACTGTGTCTTTCTCGGATCAGTGTCGCTGGGTGTCTGATTCTGATCCATGTCGCACCGTGTCTGATTCAGACCCGTGTCGCATCGTTTCTGATTCAGATCCGTGCTGCACTGTGTCTGACTCGGATGAGTGTTGCACTGTGTCAGATTCGGATCAGTGTCGCACGGTGTCTGCTTTGGATCCGTGTCACACTGTGTCTGGTTCAGACCCGTGTCGCACAGTTTCTGATTCAGACCCGTGTTGCACTGTGTCTGACTCGGATGTGTGTTGTACTGTGTCAGATTCAGATCAGTGTCGCACAGTGTCTGCTTTGAATCCGTGTCGCAGTCTGTCTGATTCAGATCAGTGTCGCACTGTGTCCGATTCAGATCCGTGTCGTACTGTGATTCACATCAATGTCGCACTGTGACTGATTCAGATCCATGTCACACTGTGTCTAATTCAGATCCGTGTCGCACTGTGTGTGATTCAGATACGTGACGCACTGTGTCTGATTCAGATCAATGTCACTCTGTGTCTAATTCAGATCCGTGTCGCACTGTGTGTGATTCAGATCCGTGTCGCACTGTGTCCTATTCAAATCAGTGTCGCACTGTGTTCGATTCAGATCAATGTCGCACTGTATCCGATTCAGATCAGTGTCGCACTGTGTCTGATTCAGATCCGTGTCACACTCTGTCTGATTCAGATCAGTGTCGCACTGTGTCGTATTCAGATCCGTGTCGCATTTTTCTGATTCAGATCCGTGTCTCACTGTGTCTGATTCAGATCCGTGTCACAATCTGTCTGATTCAGATCCATGTCGCAGTGTGTCTGATTCAGACCCGTTTCGCACCGTTTCTGATTCAGATCCGTGCTGCACTGTGTCTGACTCGGATGAGTGTTGCACTGTGTCTGATTCGGATCAGTGTCGCACTGTGTCTGATTCAGATCCGTGTCACACTGTGTCTAATTCAGATCCGTGTCGCACTGTGTGTGATTCAGATACGTGACACACTGTGTCTGATTCAGATCAATGTCACTCTGTGTCTAATTCAGATCCGTGTCGCACTGTGTGTGATTCAGATCCGTGTCGCACTGTGTCCGATTCAGATCAATGTCGCACTGTATCCGATTCAGATCAGTGTCGCACTGTGTCCGATTCTGATCCGTGTCGCACTGTGTCTGATTCAGATCAGTGTCGCACTGTGTCTGATTCAGACCTGTGACGTACCGTGTCTGATTCAGATCTGTGTCGCACTGTGTCTGATTCAGATCAATGTAGCACAATGTCTGATTCAGATCCGTGTCAAACTGTTTCTTATTCAGATCCCTGTCGCACTGTGTCTGATTCAGATCCGTGTCGCACTGTGTGCTATTCAAATCAGTGTCGCACTGTGTCCGATTCATATCAATGTCGCACTGTATCCGATTCAGATCAGTGTCGCACTGTGTCCGATTCAGATCAGTGTCGCACTGTGTCCGATTCAGATCCGTGTCGCACTGTGTCTGATTCAGATCAGCATCCCAATGTATCTGATTCATATCATTGTTGTTCTGTGTCTGATTCAGATCTGTATCCCAATCTGCCTAATTCATATCTGTGTCACACTGTGTCGGATTCAGATCCGTGTCGCACTGACTGACTCGGATCAGTGTCGCCCGGTGTCTGATTCTGATCCATGTCGCACCGTGTCTGATTCAGACCCGTGTCGCACCGTTTCTGATTCAGATCCATGACGCATCGTTTCTGATTCAGATCAGTGTCGCAGTGTGTCTGATTCAGATCAGTCTCGCACTGTGCCTGATTCAGACTCGTGTCACACTGTGTCTGATTCAGACCCATGTCGCACCATTTCTGATTCAGATCCGTGGCGCACTGTGTCTGATTCAGATCGGTGTCTCAACGTGTCTGATTCAGATCAGTGTCGCACTGTGCCTGATTCAGACCCGTGACGCACCGTGTCTGATTCAGATCTGTGTCACACTGTGTCTGATTCAGATCCGTGTCGCACTGTGTCTGATTCAGATCCGTGATGCACTGTGTCTGATTCAATTCCATGTCATGCAGTGTCGGTTTCAGATCCATGTCGCACAGTCTGATTCAGATCTGTGTCGCACTGTGTCTGATTCATATCAGTGTCGCACTGTTTCTGATTCAGATCCATGTCGCACTGTGTCTGACTCGGATCAGTGTCGCAGGGTGTCTGATTCAGATCCATGTCGCACTGTGTCTGATTCAGACCCGTGTCACACCGTTTCTGATTCAGATCCGTGTTGCACTGTGTCGTATTCAGATCCGTGTCACACTTTGTCTGATTCAGATCAGTGTCGCACTGTTCCAGATTCAGACCTGTGACGTACCGTGTCTGATTCAGATCTGTGTCGCACTGTGTCTGATTCAGATCAATGTAGCACAATGTCTGATTCAGATCCGTGTCACACTGTTTCTTATTCAGATCCGTGTCGCACTGTGTCTGATTCAGATCCGTGTCGCACTGTGTCCTATTCAAATCAATGTTGCACTGTGTCCGATTCATATCAATGTCGCACTGTATCCGATTCTGATCAGTGTCGCACTGTGTCCGATTCAGATCAGTGTCACACTGTGTGTGATTCAGACCCGTGTCGCACCGTTTCTGATTCAGATCCGTGACGCACCGTGTCTGATTCAGATCAATGTCACTCTGTGTCTAATTCAGATCAGTGTCGCACTGTGTCCGATTCAGATCACTGTCGCACTGTGTCCGATTCAGATCCGTGTCGCACTGTGTCTGAATCAGATCAATGTCATGCTGTGTCTGATTCAGATCAGTGTCACACTGTGTCTGATTCAGATCAGTGTCGCACTGTGCCTGATTCAGATCAATGTCACGCTGTGTCTGATTCAGATACGTGTTGCACTGTGTCTGATTCAGATCCGTGTCGCACTGTGTCCGATTCAGATCAGTGTTGCACTGTGTCCGATTCACATCACTGTCGCACTGTGTCCGATTCAGATCCGTGTCGCACTGTGTCTGATTCAGATCAGCATCACAATGTATCTGATTCATATCATTGTTGTATTGTGTCTGATTCAGATCAGTGTCGCACACTGTCTGATTCAGATCAATGTCGCACTGTGTCTGATTCAGATCCGTGTCACACTGTGTCTGATTCAGATCCATGTCACACTGTGTCTGATTCAGATCCGTGTCGCACTGTGTCTGATTCAGATCCGTGGCGCACTGTGTCTGATTCAGATCCGTGGCGCACTGTGTCTGATTCAGATCCGTGGCGCACTGTGTCTGATTCAGATCCGTGGCGCACTGTGTCTGATTCAGATCCGTGGCGCACTGTGTCAGATTCAATTCCATGTCACGCAGTGTCGGTTTCAGATCCATGTCGCACAGTTTGATTCAGATCAATGTCGCACCGTGTCTGATTCAGATCAGTGTCGCACTGTGTCTGATTCAGATCCATGTCGCATGGTGTCTGATTCAGACCCGTTTCGCACCGTTTCTGATTCAGATCCGTGCTGCACTGTGTCTGACTCGGATGAGTGTTGCACTGTGTCAGATTCGGATCATTGTCGCACAGTGTCTGCTTTGGATCCGTGTCACAATGTGTCCGATTCAGACCCGTGTCGCACCGTGTCTGATTCAGATCAGTGTTGCAGTGTGTCTGATTCAGATCAGTCTCGCATTGTGCCTGATTCAGACCCGTGTCACACTGTGTCTGATTCAGACCCATGTTGCACCATTTCTGATTCAGATCCGTGGCACACTGTGTCTGATTCAGATCAGTGTCTCAACGTGTCTGATTAAGATCAGTGTCGCAGTGTGCCTGATTCAGACCCGTGACGCATCGTGTCTGATTCAGATCTGTGTCACACTGTGTCTGATTCAGATCCGTGTCGCACTGTGTCTGATTCAGATCCGTGATGCACTGTGTCTGATTCAATTGCATGTCACGCAGTGTCGGTTTCAGATCCATGTCGCACAGTCTGATTCAGATCCGTGTCACACTCTGTCTGATTCAGATCCATGTCGCACTGTGTCTGATTCAGACCCGTGTCGCACCGTTTCTGATTCAGATCCGTGTTGCACTCTGTCTGATTCAGACCCATGTCGCACCGTTTCTGATTCAGATCCGTGATGCACCGTGTCTGATTCAGATCAGTGTCGCAGTGAGTCTGATTCTGATCAGTCTCGCACTGTGCCTGATTCAGACCCGTGTCACACTGTGTCTGATTCAGACCCATGTCGCACCATTTCTGATTCAGATCCATGGCGCACTGTCTCTGATTCAGATCAGTGTCTCAACGTGTCTGATTCAGATCAGTGTCGCACTGTGCCTGATTCAGACCCGTGACGCACCGTGTCTGATTCAGATCTGTGTCACACTGTGTCTGATTCAGATCAGTGTCGCACTGTGTCTGATTCAGACCTGTGACGTACCGTGTCTGATTCAGATCTGTGTCGCACTGTGTCTGATTCAGATCAATGTAGCACAATGTCTGATTCAGATCCGTGTCACACTGTTTCTTATCCAGATCCGTGTCGCACTGTGTGCTTTTCAAATCAGTGTCGCACTGTGTCCGATTCATATCATTGTCGCACTGTATCCGATTCAGATCAGTGTCGCACTGTGTCCGATTCAGATCAGTGTCACACGGTGTCCGATTCAGATCCGTGTCGCACTGTGTCTGATTCAGATCAGCATCCCAATGTATCTGATTCATATCATTGTTGTTCTGTGTCTGATTCAGATCAGTATCCCAATCTGCCTAATTCATATCTGTGTCACACTGTGTCGGATTCAGATCCGTGTCGCACTGTCTGACTCGGATCAGTGTCGCCCGGTATCTGATTCTGATCCATGTCGCACCGTGTCTGATTCAGACCCGTGTCACACCGTTTCTGATTCAGATCCGTGACGCACCGTGTCTGATTCAGATCAGTGTCGCAGTGTGTCTGATTCAGATCAGTCTCGCACTGTGCCTGATTCAGACTCGTGTCACACTGTGTCTGATTCAGACCCATGTCGCACCATTTCTGATTCAGATCCGTGGCGCACTGTGTCTGATTCAGATCGGTGTCTCAACGTGTCTGATTCAGATCAGTGTCGCACTGTGCCTGATTCAGACCCGTGACGCACTGTGTCTGATTCAGATCTGTGTCACCCTGTGTCTGATTCAGATCCGTGTCGCACTGTGTCTGATTCAGATCCGTGATGCACTGTGTCTGATTCAATTCCATGTCATGCAGTGTCGGTTTCAGATCCATGTCGCACAGTCTGATTCAGATCTGTGTCGCACTGTGTCTGATTCATATCAGTGTCGCACTGTGTCTGATTCAGTCCCATGTCGCACTGTGTCTGACTCGGATCAGTGTCGCAGGGTGTCTGATTCAGATCCATGTCGCACTGTGTCTGATTCAGACCCGTGTCGCACCGTTTCTGATTCAGATCCGTGTTGCACTCAGTCTGATTCAGACCCGTGTCGCACCGTTTCTGATTCAGATCCGTGATGCACCGTGTCTGATTCAGATCAGTGTCGCAGTGTGTCTGATTCAGATCAGTCTCGCTTTGTGCCTGATTCAGACCCGTGTCACACTGTGTCTGATTCAGACCCATGTCGCTCCATTTCTGATTCAGATCCGTGGCGCACTGTCTCTGATTCAGATCAGTGTCTCAACGTGTCTGATTCAGATCAGTGTCGCACTGTGCCTGATTCAGACCCGTGACGCACCGTGTCTGATTCAGATCTGTGTCACACTGTGTCTGATTCAGATCCGTGTCGCAATGTGTCTGATTCTGATCCGTGCTGCACTGTGTCTGATTCAATTCCATGTCACGCAGTGTCGTTTTCAGATCCATGTCGCACAGTCTGATTCAGATCTGTGTCTCACTCTATCTGATTCAGATCAGTGTCGCAGTGTGTCTGGTTCAGATCCATGTCGCACTGTGTCTGACTCGGATCAGTGTCGCAGGGCGTCTGATTCAGATCCATGTCGCACTGTGTCTGATTCAGACCCGTGTCGCACCATTTCTGATTCAGATCCGTGTTGCACTGTGTCTGATTCAGATCAGTGTCACACTGTTTCTGATTCAGATCCGTGTCGCACTGTGTCTGATTCACATCCGTGTCGCACTGTGTCCTATTCAAATCAGTGTCACACTGTGTCCGATTTAGATCAATGTCGCACTGTATCCAATTCAGATCAATGTCGCACTGTGTCCAATTCAGATCAGTGTTGCACTGTGTCCGATTCAGATCACTGTCGCACTGTGTCCGATTCAGATCCGTGTCGCACTGTGTCTGATTCAGATCAGCATCACAATGTATCTGATTCATATCATTATTGTATTGTGTCTGATTCAGATCCGTGTTACACTGTGTCTGATTCAGATCCGTGACACCCTGTGTCTGATTCAGTTCCATGTCCCGCTGTGTCGGATTCAGATCCGTGTCGGACTGTCTGATTCAGATCCGTGTCACACTGTGTCTGACTCGGATCAGTGTCGCACGGTGTCTGATTCAGATCCATGTCGCACCGTTTCTTATTCAGATCCCTGACGCACCGAGTCTGATTCAGATCAGCGTCTCAACGTGTCTGATTCAGATCAGTGTCGCACTGTGCCTGACTCAGACCCGTGATGCACCATGTCTGATTCAGATCTGTGTCCCAGTGTGTCTGATTCAGGTCAGTGTCACACTGTGTCTGATTCAGATCCGTGACGCACTGTATCTTATTCAGTTTCATGTCACGCTGTATCGGTTTCAGATCCATGTCGCACTGTGTCTGATTAGGATCAGTGTCACACTGTGTCTGATTCAGATCCATGTCGCACTGTGTCTGATTCAGACCCGTTTCGCACCGTTTCTGATTCAGATCCGTGCTGCACTGTGTCTGACTCGGATGAGTGTTGCTTTGTGTCAGATTCGGATCAGTGTCGCACGGTGTCTGCTTTGGATCCGTGTCACACTGTGTCTGATTCAGACCCGTGTCGCACCGGTTCTGATTCAAACCCGTGTTGCACTGTGTCTGACTCGGATGAGTGTTGTACTGTGTCAGATTCAGATCAGTGTCGCACTGTGTCCGATTCAGATCCGTGTCGCACTGTGATTCAGATCAATGTCGCACTGTGACTGATTGAGATCCGTGTCGCACTGTGTCTGATTGAGATCCGTGTCACACTGTGTCTAATTCAGATCCGTGTCGCACTGTGTGTGATTCAGATACGTGACGCACTGTGTCTGATTCAGATCAATGTCACGCTGTGTCTGATTCAGATCAGTGTAGCACAATGTCTGATTCTGATCAGTGTCGCACACTGTCTGATTCAGATCCATGTCACACTATTTCTGATTCAGATCCTTGTCGCATTGTGTCCGATTCAGATCCGTGTCGCACTGTGTCTGATTCAGATCAGTATCCCAATGTATCTGATTCATATCATTGTTGTTCTGTGTCTGATTCAGATCAGTTTCGCAATCTGCCTAATTCATATCTGTGTCACACTGCGTCGGATTCAGATCCGAGTCGCACTGTCTGACTCGGATCAGTGTCGCACTGTGTCTGACTCGGATCAGTGTCGCCCGGTGTCTGATTCTGATCCATGTCGCACCGTTTCTGATTCAGATCCGTGACGCTCCGTGTCTGATTCAGATCAGTGTCGCAGTGTGTCTGATTCAGATCAGTCTCTCATTGTGCCTGATTCAGACCCGTGTCACACTGTGTCTGATTCAGACCCATGTCGCACCATTTCTGATTCAGACCCGTGGCGCACTGTGTCTGATTCAGATCAGTGTCTCAACGTGTCTGATTCAGATCAGTGTCGCACTGTGCCTGATTCAGACCCGTGACGCACCGTGTCTGATTCAGATCTGTGTCACACTGTGTCTGCTTCAGATCCGTGTCGCACTGTATTTGATTCAGATCCGTGTCGCACTGTGTCTGATTCAATTCCATGTCACGCAGTGTCGGTTTCAGATCCATGTCGCAAAGTCTGATTCAGATCTGTGTCGCACTCTGTCTGATTCAGATCATTGTCGCACTGTGTCTGATTCAGATCCATGTCGTACTGTGTCTGACTCGGATCAGTGTCGCAGGGTGTCTGATTCAGATCCATGTCGCACCGTTTCTGATTCAGATCCGTGTTGCACTGTGCCTGACTTGGTTGAGTGTTGCACTGTGTCAGATTCGGATCAGCGTCGCACGGTGTCTGCTTTGGATCCGTGTCGCACTCTGTCTGATTCAGATCAGTTTCACACTCTGTCTGATTCAGATCCACGTCGCACTGTGTCTTATTCAGATCAGTGTCGCACTGTGTGTGATTCAGTTCCGTGATGCACTGTGTCTGAATCAGATCAATGTCATGCTGTGTCTGATTCAGATCAGTGTCACACTGTGTCTGATTCAGATCAGTGTTGCACTGTGCCTGATTCAGATCAATGTCACGCTGTGTCTGATTCAGATCCGTGTTGCACTGTGTCTGATTCAGATCCGTGTCGCACTGTGTCCGATTCAGATCAGTGTTGCACTGTGTCCGATTCACATCACTGTCGCGCTGTGTCCGATTCAGATCCGTGTCGCACTGTGTCTGATTCAGATCAGCATCACAATGTATCTGATTCATATCATTGTTGTATCGTGTCTGATCCAGATCAGTGTCGCACACTGTCTGATTCAGATCAATGTCGCACTGTGTCTGATTCAGATCCGTGTCACACTGTGTCTGATTCAGATCCGTGTCACACTGTGTCTGATTCAGATCCGTGTCACACTGTGTCTGATTCAGATCCGTGGCGCACTGTGTCTGATTCAGATCCGTGGCGCACTGTGTCTGATTCAGATCCGTGGCGCACTGTGTCTGATTCAGATCCGTGGCGCACTGTGTCTGATTCAGATCCGTGGCGCACTGTGTCTGATTCAGATCCGTGGCGCACTGTGTCTGATTCAGTTCCAAGTCCCGCTGTGTCGGATTCAGATCCGTGCCGCCCTGTCTGATTCAGATCAGTGTCGGACCGTGTCGGATTCAGATCCGTGTCGCACTGTGTCTGACTCGGATCAGTGTCGCACGGTGTCTGGTTCAGATCCATGTCGCCCCGTGTCTGATTCAGACCCGTGTCGCACCGTTTCTGATTGAGATCCGTGACGCACCGTGTCTGATTCAGACCCGTTTTGCACCGTTTCTGATTCAGATCAGTGTCGCACCGTGTCTGATTCAGATCATTGTCACCCTGTGTCTGATTCAGATCCATGACGCACTGTATCTTATTCAGTTCCATGTCACGCTGTGTCGTTTTCAGATCCATGTCTCACTGTGTCTGACTAGGATCAGTGTCGCATGGTGTCTGATTCAGATCCATGTCGCATTGTGTCTGATTCAGACCCGTTTCGCACCGTTTCTGATTCAGATCCGTGTTGCACTGTGTCTGACTCGGATGAGTGTTGCACTGTGTCAGATTCGGATCAGTGTCGCACGGTGTCTGCTTTGGATCCGTGTCACACTCTGTCTGATTCAGATCAGTGTCGCACTGTGTCCGATTCAGATCTGTGCCACACTGTGATTCAGATCAATGTCGCACTGTGACTGATTCAGATCCGTGTCGCACTGTGTCTGATTCAGATCAATGTCGCACTGCGCCTGATTCAGACCCATGACGTACCGTGTCTGATTCAGATCCGTGTCACACTGTGTCTGATTCAGATCAATGTAGCACAATGTCTGATTCAGATCTGTGTCACAGCCTGTCTGATTCAGGTCAATGTCACGCTGTGTCTGATTCAGTTCCATGTCACGCTGTATCGTTTTCAGATCCATGTCGCACTGTGTCTGACTCGGATGAGTGTTGCACTGTGTCAGATTCGGATCAGTGTCGGACGGTGTCTGCTTTGGATCCGTGTCGCACTCTGTCTGATTCAGATCAGTGTCGCACTGTGTCCGATTCAGATCCGTGTCACACTGTGTCTAATTCAGATCCATGTCGCACTGTGACTGATTCAGATCCGTGTCACACTGTGTCTAATTCAGATCCGTGTCGCACTGTGATTCAGATCCATGTCGCACTGTGACTGATTCAGATCCGTGTCGCACTGTGTCTAATTCAGATCAATGTCGCACTGTGTGTGATTCAGATCCGTGACGCACTGTGTCTGATTCAGATCAATGTCACGCTGTGTCTGATTCAGATCCGTGTCACACTCTGTCGTATTCAGATCCGTGTCGCACTGTGTCGTATTCAGATGCGTGTCGCACTGTGTCTGATTCAGATCCGTGTCGCACTGTGTCTGATTCAGATCAGTGTAGCACAATGTCTGATTCAGATCAGTGTCGCACACTGTCTGATTCAGATCTGTGTCACACTGTTTCTGATTCAGATCCGTGTCGCACTGTTTCTGCTTCAGATCAGTGTCGCACTGTGTCGGATTCAGATCCGTGTCGCACTTGTCCGATTCAGATCTGTGTTGCACTGTGTCTGATTCAGATCAGTGTAGCACAATGTCTGATTCAGATCAGTGTCGCACACTGTCTGATTCAGATCTGTGTCACACTGTTTCTGATTCAGATCCGTGTCGCACTGTGTCCGATTCAGATCAATGTCGCACTGTATCCGATTCAGATCACTGTCGCACTGTGTCCGATTCAGATCCGTGTCGCACTGTATCTGATTCAGATCAGTATCCCAATGTATCTGATTCATATCATTGTTGTACTGTGTCTGATTCAGATCGGTGTCGCACTGTGTCGGATTCAGATCCATGTCGCACTGTGTCCGATTCAGATCCGTGTCACACTGTGTCTAATTCAGATCCATGTCGCACTGTGACTGATTCAGATCCGTGTCACACTGTGTCTAATTCAGATCCGTGTCGCACTGTGATTCAGATCCATGTCGCACTGTGACTGATTCAGATCCGTGTCGCACTGTGTCTAATTCAGATCAATGTCGCACTGTGTGTGATTCAGATCCGTGACGCACTGTGTCTGATTCAGATCAATGTCACGCTGTGTCTGATTCAGATCCGTGTCACACTCTGTCGTATTCAGATCCGTGTCGCACTGTGTCGTATTCAGATGCGTGTCGCACTGTGTCTGATTCAGATCCGTGTCGCACTGTGTCTGATTCAGATCAGTGTAGCACAATGTCTGATTCAGATCAGTGTCGCACACTGTCTGATTCAGATCTGTGTCACACTGTTTCTGATTCAGATCCGTGTCGCACTGTTTCTGCTTCAGATCAGTGTTGCACTGTGTCGGATTCAGATCCGTGTCGCACTTGTCCGATTCAGATCTGTGTTGCACTGTGTCTGATTCAGATCAGTGTAGCACAATGTCTGATTCAGATCAGTGTCGCACACTGTCTGATTCAGATCTGTGTCACACTGTTTCTGATTCAGATCCGTGTCGCACTGTGTCCGATTCAGATCAATGTCGCACTGTATCCGATTCAGATCACTGTCGCACTGTGTCCGATTCAGATCCGTGTCGCACTGTATCTGATTCAGATCAGTATCCCAATGTATCTGATTCATATCATTGTTGTACTGTGTCTGATTCAGATCGGTGTCGCACTGTGTCGGATTCAGATCCATGTCGCACTGTGTCTGATTCAGATTCGTGTTACATTATGCCTTATTCAGATTCGTGTCATATTATGACTTATTCATATCAGTGTCGCATTGTGTCTGATTCAGCTCCGTGTCACATTATGTCTTATTCAGCTCCATTTTTCACTGTGTCTGATTCAGCTCCGTGTCACATTATGCCTTATTCAGATCCGTGTCACATTATGTCTTATTCAGATCAGTGTCGCACTGTGTCTGATTCAGATCCGTGTCGCACTATGTCGGATTCAGATCAGTGTCACACTGTGTCTGATTCAGATCTGTGTCATACTGTGTCTGATTCAGATCCGTGTCAGACTGTATCTGATTCAGATCCGTGACGCACTGTGTCTGATTCAGTTCCATATCACGCTGTGTCGGTTTCCGTTCCATGTCGCACTGTGTCTGACTCGGATCAGTGTCGCACGGTGTCTTATTCTGATCCATGTCCCACTGTGTCGGATTCAGATCCGTGTCGCGCCGTTTCTGATTCAGATCCGTGTCGCACTGTGTCTGACTCGGATGAGGGTTGCACTGTGTCTGACTCGGATCAATGTCGCACGGTGTCTGATTCAGATCCGTGTCGCACTGTGTCCGATTCAAATCAGTGTCGCACTGTGTCCGATTCAGATCAATGGCGCCCTGTATCCGATTCAGATCAGTGTTGCACCGTGTCTGATTCAGATCACTGTCGCACTGTGTCCGATTCAGATCCGTGTCGCACTGTATCTGATTCAGATCAGTATCCCAATGTATCTGATTCATATCATTGTTGTACTGTGTCTGATTCAGATCGGTGTCGCACTGTGTCGGATTCAGATCCATGTCGCACTGTGTCTGATTCAGATTCGTGTTACATTATGCCTTATTCAGATTCGTGTCATATTATGACTTATTCATATCAGTGTCGCATTGTGTCTGATTCAGCTCCGTGTCACATTATGTCTTATTCAGATCCATTTTTCACTGTGTCTGATTCAGCTCCGTGTCACATTATTTCTTATTCAGATTCGTGTCGCACTGTGTCTGATTCAGACCCGTGTCTCACCGTTTCTGATTCAGATCCGTGTTGCGCTGTGTCTGACTCGGATGAGTGTTGCACTGTGTCAGATTCGGATCAGTGTCGCACGGTGTCTGCTTTGGATCCTTGTCGCACTCTGTCTGATTCAGATCTGTGTTGCACTGTGTCCGATTCCGATCCGTGTCGCACTGTGATTCAGATCAATGTCGGACTGTGACTGACTCAGATCAGTGTTGCACTGTGTCTGACTCAGATCAGTGTCGCACGGTGTCGGCTTTGGATCCGTGTCGCACTCTGTCTGATTCAGATAAATGTCGCACTGTGACTGATTCAGATCAGTGTCGCACTGTGTCCGATTCAGATTCGTGTCGCACTGTGTTTCCGATCAATGTCACACTGTGACCGATTCCGATCCATGTCGCACTGTCTGATTCAGATCCGTGTCACACTGTGTTCTAATTCAGATCCGTGTTGCACTGTGTGTGATTCAGATCCGTGTCACAGCCTCTCTGATTCAGGTCAATGTCACGCTGTGTCTGATTCAGTTCCATGTCACGCTGTATCGGTTTCAGATCCATGTCGCACTGTGTCTGACTCGGATGAGGGTTGCACTGTGTCTGACTCGGATCAATGTCGCACGGTGTCTGATTCAGATCCGTGTCGCACTGTGTCTGATTCAGACCCGTGTCGCACCGTTTCTGATTCAGATCCGTGTTGCACTGTGTCTGACTCGAATGAGTGTTGCACTGTGTCAGATTCGGATCAGTGTCGCACGGTGTCTGCTTTGGATCCGTGTCGCACTCTGTCTGATTCAGATCAGTGTCGCACTGTGTCCGATTCAGATCCGTGTCACACTGTGTCTAATTCAGATCCATGTCGCATTGTGTGTGATTCAGATCCGTGTCACACTCTGTCTAATTCAGATCAGTGTCGCACTGTGATTCAGATCCATGTTGCACTGTGACTGATTCAGATCCGTGTCGCACTGTGTCTAATTCAGATCCGTGTTGCACTGTGTGTGATTCAGATCCGTGACGCACTGTGTCTGATTCAGATCAATGTCACACTGTGTCTGATTCAGATCCGTGTTACACTGTCTGATTCAGATCCGTGTCACACTGTGTCTGATTCAGATCTGTGACGCACTGTGTCTGATTCAGATCAATGTCACGCTGTGTCTGATTCAGATCCATGTCACGCTGTGTCTGATTCAGATCCGTGTCACACTCTGTCGTATTCAGATCAATGTCGCACTGTGTCTGATTCAGATCTGTGTCACACTGTGTCTGATTCAGATCAGTGTAGCACAATGTCTGATTCAGATCCGTGTCTCACTGTTTCTGATTCAGATCGTGTCGCACTGTGTCTGATTCAGATCCGTGTCGCACTGTGTCCGATTCAGATCAATGGCGCACTGTATCCGATTCAGATCAGTGTCGCACTGTGTCCGATTCAGATCACTGTCGCACTGTGTCCGATTCAGATCCGTGTCGCACTGTGTCTGATTCAGATCAGTATCCCAATGTATCTGATTCATATCATTGTTGTACTGTGTCTGATTCAGATCGGTGTCGCACTGTGTCGGATTCAGATCCATGTCGCACTGTGTCTGATTCAGATCCATGTCACGCTGTGTCTGATTCAGATTCATGTCGCCCTGTGTCTGATTCAGATTCGTGTTACATTATGCCTTATTCAGATTCGTGTCATATTGTGACTTATTCATATCAGTGTCGCATTGTGTCTGATTCAGCTCCGTGTCACATTATGTCTTATTCAGATCCATTTTTCACTGTGTCTGATTCAGCTCTGTGTCACATTATGTCTTATTCAGATCCGTGTTGCACTGTGTCTGACTCGGATGAGTGTTGCACTGTGTCAGATTCGGATCAGTGTCGCACGGTGTCTGCTTTGGATCCGTGTCGCACTCTGTCTGATTCAGATCCGTGTCGCACTGTGTCCGATTCAGATCCGTGTCGCACTGTGATTCAGATCAATGTCGGACTGTGACTGATTCAGATCAGTGTTGCACTGTGTCTGACTCAGATCAGTGTCGCACGGTGTCGGCTTTGGATCCGTGTCGCAATCTGTCTGATTCAGATAAATGTCGCACTGTGACTGATTCAGATCAGTGTCGCACTGTGTCCGATTCAGATTCATGTCGCACTGTGTTTCCGATCAATGTCGCACTGTGACTGATTCCGATCCATGTCGCACTGTCTGATTCAGATCCGTGTCACACTGTGTCTAATTCAGATCCGTGTTGCACTGTGTGTGATTCAGATCCGTGTCACAGCCTGTCTGATTCAGGTCAATGTCACGCTGTGTCTGATTCAGTTCCATGTCACGCTGTATCGGTTTCAGATCCATGTCGCACTGTGTCTGACTCGGATGAGTGTTGCACTGTGTCTGACTCGGATCAGTGTCGCACGGTGTCTGATTCAGATCCATGTCGCACTGTGTCTGATTCAGACCCGTGTCGCACCGTTTCTGATTCAGATCCGTGTTGCACTGTGTCTGACTCGGATGAGTGTTGCACTGTGTCAGATTCGGATCAGTGTCGGACGGTGTCTGCTTTGGATCCGTGTCGCACTGTGTCCGATTCAGATCCGTGTCACACTGTGTCTAATTCAGATCCATGTCGCACTGTGACTGATTCAGATCCGTGTCACACTGTGTCTAATTCAGATCCGTGTCGTACTGTGATTCAGATCCATGTCGCACTGTGACTGATTCAGATCCGTGTCGCACTGTGTCTAATTCAGATCAATGTCGCACTGTATGTGATTCAGATCCGTGACACACTGTGTGTGATTCAGATCAATGTCATACTGTGTCTGATTCAGATCCGTGTCACACTCTGCCGTATTCAGATCCGTGTCGCACTGTGTCGTATTCAGATGCGTGTCGCACTGTGTCTGATTCAGATCAGTGTCGCACTGTGTCTGATTCAGATCAGTGTCGCACACTGTCTGATTCAGATCCGTGTCGCACTGTTTCTGTTTCAGATCAGTGTCGCACTGTGTCGGATTCAGATCCGTGTCGCACTTGTCCAATTCAGATCTGTGTTGCACTGTGTCTGATTCAGATCAGTGTAGCACAATGTCTGATTCAGATCAGTGTCGCACACTGTCTGATTCAGATCTGTGTCACACTGTTTCTGATTCAGATCCGTGTCGCACTGTTTCTGATTCAGATCAGTGTCGCACTGTGTCTGATTCAGATCCATGTCACGCTTTGTCTGATTCAGATCCATGTCACGCTGTGTCTGATTCAGATTCGTGTTACATTATGCCTTATTCAGATTCGTGTCACATTGTGACTTATTCATATCAGTGTCACATTGTGTCTGATTCAGCTCCGTGTCACATTATGTCTTATTCAGCTCCATTTTTCACTGTGTCTGATTCAGCTCCGTGTCACATTATGCCTTATTCAGATCCGTGTCGCACTGTGTCTGATTCAGGTCCGTGTCGCACTGTGTCTGATTCAGCTCCGTGTCACATTATGTCTTATTCAGATCAGTGTCGCACTGTGTCTGATTCAGATCCGTGTCGCACTATGTCGGATTCAGATCAGTGTCACACTGTGTCTGATTCAGATCTGTGTCATACTGTGTCTGATTCAGATCCGTGTCAGACTGTATCTGATTCAGATCCGTGACGCACTGTGTCTGATTCAGTTCCATATCACGCTGTGTCAGTTTCCGTTCCATGTCGCACTGTGTCTGACTCGGATCAGTGTCGCACGGTGTCTTATTCTGATCCATGTCCCACTGTGTCGGATTCAGATCCGTGTCGCGCCGTTTCTGATTCAGATCCGTGTCGCACTGTGTCTGACTCGGATGAGGGTTGCACTGTGTCTGACTCGGATCAATGTCGCACGGTGTCTGATTCAGATCCGTGTCGCACTGTGTCCGATTCAAATCAGTGTCGCACTGTGTCCGATTCAGATCAATGGCGCACTGTATCCGATTCAGATCAGTGTTGCACTGTGTCTGATTCAGATCACTGTCGCACTGTGTCCGATTCAGATCCGTGTCGCACTGTATCTGATTCAGATCAGTATCCCAATGTATCTGATTCATATCATTGTTGTACTGTGTCTGATTCAGATCGGTGTCGCACTGTGTCGGATTCAGATCCATGTCGCACTGTGTCTGATTCAGATTCGTGTTACATTATGCCTTATTCAGATTCGTGTCATATTATGACTTATTCATATCAGTGTCGCATTGTGTCTGATTCAGCTCCGTGTCACATTATGTCTAATTCAGCTCCATTTTTCACTGTGTCTGATTCAGCTCCGTGTCACATTATTTCTTATTCAGATCCGTGTCACATTATGTCTTATTCGGATCAGTGTCGCACTGTGTCTGATTCAGATCCGTGTCGCACTATGTCGGATTCAGATCAGTGTCACACTGTGTCTGATTCAGATCTGTGTCATACTGTGTCTGATTCAGATCCGTGTCAGACTGTATCTGATTCAGATCCGTGACGCACTGTGTCTGATTCAGTTCCATGTCACGCTGTGTCGGATTCAGATCCGTGTCGCACTGTGTCTGATTCAGTTCCATATCACGCTGTGTCGGTTTCCGTTCCATGTCGCACTGTGTCTGACTCGGATCAGTGTCGCACGGTGTCTTATTCTGATCCATGTCCCACTGTGTCGGATTCAGATCCGTGTCGCGCCGTTTCTGATTCAGATCCGTGTCGCACTGTGTCTGACTCGGATGAGGGTTGCACTGTGTCTGACTCGGATCAATGTCGCACGGTGTCTGATTCAGATCCGTGTCGCACTGTGTCCTATTCAAATCAGTGTCGCACTGTGTCCGATTCAGATCAATGGCGCACTGTATCCGATTCAGATCAGTGTTGCACCATGTCTGATTCAGATCACTGTCGCACTGTGTCCGATTCAGATCCGTGTCGCACTGTATCTCATTCAGATCAGTATCCCAATGTATCTGATTCATATCATTGTTGTACTGTGTCTGATTCAGATCGGTGTCGCACTGTGTCGGATTCAGATCCATGTCGCACTGTATCTGATTCAGATTCGTGTTACATTATGCCTTATTCAGATTCGTGTCATATTATGACTTATTCATATCAGTGTCGCATTGTGTCTGATTCAGCTCCGTGTCACATTATGTCTTATTCAGATCCATTTTTCACTGTGTCTGATTCAGCTCCGTGTCACATTATTTCTTATTCAGATTCGTGTCGCACTGTGTCTGATTCAGACCCGTGTCTCACCGTTTCTGATTCAGATCCGTGTTGCACTGTGTCTGACTCGGATGAGTGTTGCACTGTGTCAGATTCGGATCAGTGTCGCACGGTGTCTGCTTTGGATCCTTGTCGCACTCTGTCTGATTCAGATCTGTGTTGCACTGTGTCCGATTCCGATCCGTGTCGCACTGTGATTCAGATCAATGTCGGACTGTGACTGACTCAGATCAGTGTTGCACTGTGTCTGACTCAGATCAGTGTCGCATGGTGTCGGCTTTGGATCCGTGTCGCACTCTGTCTGATTCAGATAAATGTCGCACTGTGACTGATTCAGATCAGTGTCGCACTGTGTCCGATTCAGATTCGTGTCGCACTGTGTTTCCGATCAATGTCACACTGTGACCGATTCCGATCCATGTCGCACTGTCTGATTCAGATCCGTGTCACACTGTGTTCTAATTCAGATCCGTGTTGCACTGTGTGTGATTCAGATCCGTGTCACAGCCTCTCTGATTCAGGTCAATGTCACGCTGTGTCTGATTCAGTTCCATGTCACGCTGTATCGGTTTCAGATCCATGTCGCACTGTGTCTGACTCGGATGAGGGTTGCACTGTGTCTGACTCGGATCAATGTCGCACGGTGTCTGATTCAGATCCGTGTCGCACTGTGTCTGATTCAGACCCGTGTCGCACCGTTTCTGATTCAGATCCGTGTTGCACTGTGTCTGACTCGAATGAGTGTTGCACCGTGTCAGATTCGGATCAGTGTCGCACGGTGTCTGCTTTGGATCCGTGTCGCACTCTGTCTGATTCAGATCAGTGTCGCACTGTGTCCGATTCAGATCCGTGTCACACTGTGTCTAATTCAGATCCATGTCGCATTGTGTGTGATTCAGATCCGTGTCACACTCTGTCTAATTCAGATCAGTGTCGCACTGTGATTCAGATCCATGTTGCACTGTGACTGATTCAGATCCGTGTCGCACTGTGTCTAATTCAGATCCGTGTTGCACTGTGTGTGATTCAGATCCGTGACGCACTGTGTCTGATTCAGATCAATGTCACACTGTGTCTGATTCAGATCCGTGTTACACTGTCTGATTCAGATCCGTGTCACACTGTGTCTGATTCAGATCTGTGACGCACTGTGTCTGATTCAGATCAATGTCACGCTGTGTCTGATTCAGATCCATGTCACGCTGTGTCTGATTCAGATCCGTGTCACACTCTGTCGTATTCAGATCAATGTCGCACTGTGTCTGATTCAGATCTGTGTCACACTGTGTCTGATTCAGATCAGTGTAGCACAATGTCTGATTCAGATCCGTGTCTCACTGTTTCTGATTCAGATCGTGTCGCACTGTGTCTGATTCAGATCCGTGTCGCACTGTGTCCGATTCAGATCAATGGCGCACTGTATCCGATTCAGATCAGTGTCGCACTGTGTCCGATTCAGATCACTGTCGCACTGTGTCCGATTCAGATCCGTGTCGCACTGTGTCTGATTCAGATCAGTATCCCAATGTATCTGATTCATATCATTGTTGTACTGTGACCGATTCCGATCCATGTCGCACTGTGTCGGATTCAGATCCGTGTCACACTGTGTTCTAATTCAGATCCGTGTTGCACTGTGTGTGATTCAGATCCGTGTCACAGCCTCTCTGATTCAGGTCAATGTCACGCTGTGTCTGATTCAGTTCCATGTCACGCTGTATCGGTTTCAGATCCATGTCGCACTGTGTCTGACTCGGATGAGTGTTGCACTGTGTCAGATTCGGATCAGTGTCGCACGGTGTCTGCTTTGGATCCATGTCGCACTCTGTCTGATTCAGATCCGTGTCACACTGTGTCTAATTCAGATCCGTGTCGCACTGTGATTCAGATCCATGTTGCACTGTGACTGATTCAGATCCGTGTCGCACTGTGTCTAATTCAGATCCGTGTTGCACTGTGTGTGATTCAGATCCGTGACGCACTGTGTCTGATTCAGATCAATGTCACACTGTGTCTGATTCAGATCCGTGTTACACTGTCTGATTCAGATCCGTGTCACACTGTGTGTGATTTAGATCTGTGACGCACTGTGTCTGATTCAGATCAATGTCACGCTGTGTCTGATTCAGATCAATGTCACGCTGTGTCTGATTCAGATCCGTGTCACACTCTGTTGTATTCAGATCTGTGTCGCACTGTGTCGTATTCAGATCCATGTCGCACTGTGTCTGATTCAGATCTGTGTCACACTGTTTCTGATTCAGATCCGTGTCGCACTGTTTCTGCTTCAGATCAGTGTCGCACTGTGTCGGATTCAGATCCGTGTCGCACTGTGTCCGCTTCAGATCCATGTTGCACTGTGTCTGATTCAGATCAGTGTAGCACAATTTCTGATTCAGATCAGTGTCGCACACTGTCTGATTCAGATCTGTGTCACACTGTTTCTGATTCAGATCCGTGTCGCACTGTTTCTGATTCAGATCAGTGTCGCACTGTGTCTGATTCAGATCCATGTCACGCTGTGTCTGATTCAGATCCATGTCACGCTGTGTCTGATTCAGATTCGTGTTACATTATGCCTTATTCAGATTCGTGTCACATTGTGACTTATTCATATCAGTGTCGCATTGTGTCTGATTCAGCTCCGTGTCACATTATGTCTTATTCAGATCCGTGTCGCACTGTGTCTGATTCAGGTCCGTGTCGCACTGTGTCTGATTCAGCTCAGTGTCACATTATGTCTTATTCAGATCAGTGTCGCACTGTGTCTGATACAGATCCGTGTCGCACTATGTCGGATTCAGATCAGTGTCACACTGTGTCTGATTCAGATCTGTGTCATACTGTGTCTGATTCAGATCCGTGTCAGACTGTATCTGATTCAGATCCATGACGCACTGTGTCTGATTCAGTTCCATGTCACGCTGTGTCGGATTCAGATCCGTGTCGCACTGTGTCTGATTCAGTTCCATATCACGCTGTTTCGGTTTCCGTTCCATGTCGCACTGTGTCTGACTCGGATCAGTGTCGCACGGTGTCTGATTCTGATCCATGTCGCACTGTGTCTGATTCAGACCCGTGTCGCACCGTTTCTGATTCAGATCCGTGTTGCACTGTGTCTGACTCGGATGAGTGTTGCACTGTGTCAGATTCGGATCAGTGTCGCACGGTGTCTGCTTTGGATCCGTGTCGCACTCTGTCTGATTCAGATCAGTGTCGCACTGTGTCCGATTCAGATCTGTGTCGCACTGTGATTCAGATCAATGTCGCACTGTGACTGATTCAGATCCGTGTCGCACTGTGTCTGATTCAGATCAATGTCACACTGTGTCTAATTCAGATCCATGTCGCACTGTGTGTGATTCAGATCCGTGACGCACTGTGAGTGATTCAGATCAATGTCACGCTGTGTCTGATTCAGATCAGTGTCGCACTGTGTCATATTCAGATCCGTGTCGCACTGTGTCGTATTCAGTTCCGTGTCGCACTGTGTCTGATTCAGATCAGTGTAGCACTCTGTCTGCTTCAGATCAGTGTCGCACACTGTCTGATTCAGATCCGTTTCAAACTGTGTCTGATTCAGATCCATGTCGCACTGTATCCGATTCAGATCCGTGTCACACTGTGTCCGATTCAGATCACTGTCGCACTGTGTCTGATTCAGTTCTGTGTCGCACTGTGTCTGATTCAGATCAGTATCCCAATGTATCTGATTCATATCATTGTTGTACTTTGTCTGATTCAGATCATTATCCCATGTGCCTGATTCATATCTGTGTCACACTGTCAGATTCAGATCCATGTCGCACTGTCTGATTCAGATCAGTGTCGCGCACTGTCTGATTCGGATCCGTTTCAAACTGTGTCTGTTTCAGATCCGTGTCGCACTGTTTCTGATTCAGATCCGTGTCGCACTGTTTGCTATTCAAATCAGTGTCGCACTGTGTCTGATTCAGATCAATGTCACACTGTATCCGATTCAGATCAGTGTCGCACTGTGTCCGATTCAGATCCGTGTCACACTGTGTACGATTCAGATCACTGTCGCACTGTGTCCGATTCAGTTCCGTGTTGCACTGTGTCTGATTCAGATCAGTATCCCAATGTATCTGATTCATATCATTGTTGTACTGTGTCTGATTCAGATCATTATCCCAATGTGCCTGATTCATATCTGTGTCACACTGTCGGATTCAGATCCATGTCACACTGTCTGATTCAGATCAGTGTCGCGCACTGTCTGATTCATATCCGTGTCGCACTCTGTCTGATTCAGATCCGTGTCGCACTGTGTCTGACTCGCATCAGTGTCGCACGGTGTCTGATTCAGATCCATGTCGCACGGTGTCTGATTCAGATCCGTTTCCCATTGTGTCTGATTCAGACCAGTGTCGCAGTGTGTCTGATTCAGATCAGTGTCTCAACGTGTCTGATTCAGATCAGTGTCGCACTGTGTGTGATTTAGATCAGTGTTGCTCTGTGTTTGATTCAGATCAGTGTCGCACTGTGTCTGATTCAGATCAGTGTCGCACTGTGTCCGATTCAGATCATTGTTGCACTGTGTATGATTCAGATCAGTGTTGCATTGTGTCCGATTCAGATCAGTGTCGCACTGTGTTTGATTCAGATCACTGTCGCACTGTGTCTGATTCAGATCAGTGTCGCACTGTGTGCGATTCAGATCATTGTCGCACTGTGTACGATTCAGATCAGTATTGCACTGTGTCCAATTCAGATCAGTGTCACACTGTGTCTGATTCAGATCAGTGTCGCACTGTGTCTGATTCAGATCCGTGTCGCACTGTGTCTGATTTAGATCAGTGTCGCACTGTGTCCGATTCAGATCAGTGTTGCACTGTGTCCGATTCAGATCCATGTCACGCTGTTTCTGATTCAGATCCATGTCACGCTGTGTCTGCTTCAGATTCGTGTTATATTATGCCTTATTCAGATTCGTGTCACATTGTGACTTATTCATATCGGTGTCGCATTGTGTCTGATTCAGCTCCGTGTCACATTATGTCTTATTCAGAACCGTGTTGCACTGTGTCTCATTCAGATCTGTGTTGCACTGTGTCTGATTCAGATCCATGTCACACTGTGTGTCCTAAGAGTGTTTGATGGGGACAGTGTACAGTGAGCTTTACTCTGTATTTAACCTTGTGCTATACCTGTCTAGGTAGTGTTTGATGTGGACAGTGTAGAGGGAGCTTAAATCTGTATATAATCCCATTCTGTACCTGTCCTGGGATTTTTTGATTGGGGGCGGTGTAGCTGGAGGTTTACTCTGTCTCTAACGCCGTGCTGTACCTGTCCTTGGAGTGTTTGATGCTGACAGTGTAGAGGGAGATTTACTCTGTATCTAACGTTGTGCTGTACCTGTCCTGGGAGTGTTTGATGGGGACAGTGTAGATCGAGGTTTACTCTTTATTTTACCCCGTGCCGTAACTGTCCAGTGTAGAGGGAGCTTTACTCTGTTTCTGACCCCATTCTGTACTTGGCCTGGGATTGTTTGATGAGGACAGTGTAGAGGGAGATTTAATCTGTAGCTAATCCCAGACTGTACCTGTCCTGGGATTATTTGATGGGGACAGTGTAGCGAGAGCTTTACTCTGTGTTTAAAGCCGAGCTGTACCTGCCCTGGGAGTGTTTGACGCAGACAATGTACACGGAGCTTTACTCTGTATCTAACGCCATCCTGTACCTGTCCTGGGAGTGTTTGAGGGGGAAAGTGTAGAGGGAGATTTAATTTGTGTCTAAAGCAATGCTGTACCTGTCCTGGGAGTGTTTGATGAGGACAGTGTAGAGGAAGCTTTACTCTGTATCTAACCCCGTGCTGTACCTGTCCTGGGAGTGTTTGATGGGGACAGTGTAGAGGGAGCTTTACTCTGTATCTAACCCCGTGCTGTACCTGTCCTGGGAGTGTTTGATGGGGACAGTGTAGAGGGAGCTTTACTCTCTATCTAACCCCGTGCTGTACCTGTCCTGCAAGTGATGGGGACAGTGTAACGGGAGCTTTAGTCTGTATCTAACCCCATTCTGTATGTGTCCTGGGATTGATGGATGGGGACAGTTTAGAGGGAGATTTAATCTGTAGCTAATCCCTGGCTGTACCTGTCCTGGAAGTGTTTGATGGGGACAGTATAGAGGGAGCTTTACTCTGTATTTAACACTGTGACGTACCTGTGCTGGGAGTGTTTGATGGGGACAGTGTAGAGGGAGCTTTAGTCTATATCTAACCCCATTCTGTACCTGTCCTGGGAGTGTTTGATGAGGACAGTGCAGAGGGTGCTTTACTCTGTATCTAGTCCCGTGCTGTACCTGTCCTGGGAGTGTTCGATGGGGACAGTGTAGAGAGAGCTTTACTCTCTATCTAATCCCGGGCTGTACCTGTCCTGGGAGTGTTTGATGGGGACAGTGTAGAGGGAGCTTTACTCTGTGTCAAACGCCGTGCTGTACCTGCCCTGGGAGTGATTGATGAGGACAGTGTAGACGGAGCTTTACTCTGTATCTAATGCCTAGCTGTACCTGTCCTGGGAGTGTTTGATGGGGACAGTTTAGAGTGAGCTTTACCCTGCATCTAACGCCATGCTGTACCTGTCCTGGGAGTGTTTGCTGTGGACAGTGTAGAGGGCGTTTTACTCTGTATCTAACCCCGTGCTGTATCTGTCCTGGGATTGTTTGATGTGGACTGTGCAGAGGGAGCTTTACTATGTGTCTAACGCCGTGCTGTACCTGCCCTGGGAGTGATTGATGAGGACAGTGTAGACGGAGCTTTACTCTGTATCTAACCCTGTGCTTTAGCTGCCCTGCGACTGTTTGATGGGGACAGTGTAGAGGGAGCTTTACTCTGTATCTAACGCCGTGCTGTAGCTGTCCTTGGAGTGTTTGATGCGGAATTGTAGAGGGAGCTTTACTCTTTATTTTACCCCGGGCCGTACCTGTGCTGGGAGTGCTTGATGGGGACAGTGAAGAGGGAGCTTTACTCTGTTTCTAATGCCATGCTGTAGCTGTTCTGGGAGTGTTTGAGGAGGACAGTTTAGATGGAGTTTTACTCTGTATCTAATCCCATGCCATATCTGTGCTAGGAGTGTTTGAGGGGGACAGTGTAGAGGGAGCTTTACTCTGTATCTAATCCCGTGCTGTATCTGTCCGGGGATTTTCTTATGGGGACGGTGTTGAGGGAGCTTTACTCTGTGCCTAACGCCGTGCTGTATCTGCCCTAGGAGTGTTTGATGGGGACAGTGTAGACGGAGGTTTACTCTGTATCTAATCTCGTGCTGTACCTGCTCTGGGAGTGTTTGATGGGGGCAGTGTAGAGGTTGCTTTACTCTGTGTCTATTGCCGTGCTGTACCTGCCCTGGGAGTGTTTGATGGGGACAGTGTAGAGGGAGCTTTACTCTGTATCTAACCCTGTGCTATAACTGCCCAGGGAGTGTTTGATGGGGACAGTTTAGAGGGAGCATTACTCTTTTTCTATCCCCATTCTGTACTTGTTCTGGGATTGTTTGATGAGGACAGTGTAGAGGGAGATTTAATCTGTAGCTAATCCCGGGCTGTAACTGTCCTGGGATTATTTGATGGGGACGGTGTAGCGAGAGCTTTACTCTGTGTCTAACGCCATGCTCTACCTGCCCTGGGAGTGTTTGATGCGGAGAGTATAGAGGGAACTTAAGTCTGTATCTAACCTCATTCTGTACCTGTCCTGGGATTGTCTGATGAGGACAGTGTAGAGGGATCTTTACTCTGTATCTAACGCCCTGCTGTGCCTGTCCTGGGAGTGTTTGATGAGGACAGTGCAGAGGGAGATTAACTCTGTATCTAACGCCCTGCTGTACCTCTCCTGGAAGAGTTTGATGGGGACACCGTAGACGGAAATTTACTCCGTATCTAATCCCATGCTGTACCTGCTCTGGGAGTGTTTGATGGGGACACTGGAGAGGGAGCTTTACTCTGTTTCTAACGCCATGCTGTAGCTGTTCTGCGGGTGTTTGAGGGGGACAGTTTAGATGGAGTTTTACTCTGTATCTAATCCCGGGCTGTATCTGTCCTGGGATTGTTTGATGTGGACGGTGTAGAGGGAGCTTTACTCTTTGCCTAACGCCGTGCTGTACCTGCCCTAGGAGTGTTTGATGGGGACAGTGTAGACGGAGCTGTACTGTGTATCTAACACCGTGCTGAATCTGCCCTGGGAGTGTTTGATGGGGACAGTTTAGAGGGAGATTTACTCTTTATCTAACCCCGTTCTGTACCTACTCTGAGAGTGTTTGATGGGGGCAGTGTAGAGGGAGCTTTATTCTGTGTCTAATCCCGTGTTGTACCTCTCCTGGGAGTGTTTAATGGGGACACTGTAGACGGAAATTTACTCCGTATCTAATCCCGTGCAGTACCTGCTCTGGGAGTGTTTGATGGGGACAGTGTAGACGGAGCTTTACTCTGTATCTAACCCTGTGCTATCCCTGCCCTGGGAGTGTTTGATGGGGACCGTGTGGAGGGAGCTTTACTCTGTATCTAATCCCGTGTTGTACCTGCCCTGGGAGTGTTTGATGGGGACAGTGTAGAGGGAGTTTTACTCTGTTTCTAACGCCATGCTGTAGCTGCTGTGGGCGTGTTTGATGTGGACGGTGTAGAGGGAGCTTTACTCTTTGCCTAACGCCGTGCTGTACCTGCCCTAGGAGTGTTTGATGGGGACAGTGTAGACGGAGCTGTACTGTGTATCTAACACCGTGCTGAATCTGCCCTGGGAGTGTTTGATGGGGACAGTTTAGAGGGAGATTTACTCTTTATCTAACCCCGTTCTGTACCTACTCTGAGAGTGTTTGATGGGGGCAGTGTAGAGGGAGCTTTATTCTGTGTCTAATCCCGTGTTGTACCTCTCCTGGGAGTGTTTAATGGGGACACTGTAGACGGAAATTTACTCCGTATCTAATCCCGTGCAGTACCTGCTCTGGGAGTGTTTGATGGGGACAGTGTAGACGGAGCTTTACTCTGTATCTAACCCTGTGCTATCCCTGCCCTGGGAGTGTTTGATGGGGACCGTGTGGAGGGAGCTTTACTCTGTATCTAATCCCGTGTTGTACCTGCCCTGGGAGTGTTTGATGGGGACAGTGTAGAGGGAGTTTTACTCTGTTTCTAACGCCATGCTGTAGCTGCTGTGGGCGTGTTTGATGGGGACAGTGTAGAGGGAGCTTTAATCTGTAGCTAATCCCGGGCTGTACCTGTCCTGGGATAATTTGATGGGGACGATGTAGCAAGAGCTTTACTCTGTGTTTAATACCGAGCTGTACCTGCCCTGGGAGTGTTTGATGCGGACAATCTAGACGGAGCTTTACTCTGTATCTAAACCCGTGCTTTGGCTGCCCTGGGAGTGTTTAATGGGGACAGTGTAGAGGGAGCTTTAGTCTGTATCTAACCCCGTGCTGTACCTGTCCTGGGATTGTTTGATGAGGACAGTGTAGAGGGAGCTTTACTCTGTATCCAACGCCGGGCTGTAGCTGTCCTGGAAGTGTTTGACGGGGACAGTGTAGAGGGAGTATTACTCTGTATTTAACCCCGTGACGTACCTGTGCTGGGAGTGTTTGATTGGGACAGTGTAGAGGGAGCTTTAGTCTGTATCTAACCCCATTCTGTACCTGTCCTGGGAGTGTTTGATGAGGACAGTGTAGAGGGTGCTTTACTCTGTATCTAATCCCGTGCTGTACCTGGCCTGGGAGTGTTTGATGGGGTCAGTGTAGAGAGGGCTTTACTCTCTATCTAATCCCGGGCTGTATCTGTCCTGGGATTGTTTGATGTGGATGGTGCAGAGGGAGCTTTACTCTGTGTCAAACGCCGTGCTGTACCTGCCCTGGGAGTGATTGATGAGGACAGTGTACACGGAGCTTTACTCTGTATCTAATTCCTAGCTGTACCTGCCCTGGGAGTGTTTGATGGGGACAGTGTAGAGGGAGCTTTACCCTGTATCTAACGCCATGCTGTACCTGTCCTGGGAGTGTTTGCTGTGGACAGTGTAGAGGGCGTTTTACTCTGTATCTAACCCCGTGCTGTATCTGTCCTGGGATTGTTTGATGTGGACTGTGTAGAGGGAGCTTTACTCTGTGTCTAACGCCGTGCTGTACCTGCCCTGGGAGTGTTTGACACGGACAATGTAGACTGAGCTTTACTCTGTATCTAATGCCATGCTGTACGTGTCCTGGGGTGTTTGAGGGGGAAAGTGTAGAGGGAGATTTAATTTGTGTCTAAAGCCGTGCTGTACCTGCCCTGGGAGTATTTGATGAGGACAGTGTAGACGGAGCTTTACTCGGTATCTAACGCCATGCTTTACCTGTCCTGGGAATGTTTGCTGTGGACAGTGTAGAGGGAGTTTTACTCTGTATCCATCCCCGTGCTGTACTTCTCTTTGGAGTGTTTGATGGGGACAGTGTAGAGGGAGCTTTACTCTGTTTCTATCCCCATTCTGTACTTATTCTGGGATTGTTTGATGAGGACAGTGTAGAGGGAGATTTAATCTGTAGCTAATCCCGGGCTGTAAATGTCCTGGGATTATTTGATGGGGACGGTGTAGCGAGAGCTTTACTCTGTGTCTAACGCCATGCTCTACCTGCCCTGGGAGTGTTTGATGCGGAGAGTATAGAGGGAACTTAAGTCTGTATCTAACCTCATTCTGTTCCTGTCCTGGGATTGTCTGATGAGGACAGTGTAGAGGGATCTTTACTCTGTTTCTGCCGCCATGCTGTAGCTATTCTGGGAGTGTTAGATGGGGACACTGTAGAGGGAGCTTTACTCTGTTTCTAACGCCCTGCTGTGCCTGTCGTGGGAGTGTTTGATGAGGACAGTGCAGAGGGAGATTAACTCTGTATCTAACCCCGTGCTGTACCTCTCCTGGGAGTGTTTAATGGGGACACTGTAGACGGAAATTTACTCCGTATCTAATCCCGTGCTGTACCTGCTCTGGAATGTTTGATGGAGGCAGTGTAGAGGCAGCTTTACTCTGTGTCTAGCACCGTGATGTACCTGCCCTGGGAGTGTTTGATGGGGACAGTGTAGACGGAGCTTTACTCGGTTTCTAACCCTGTGCTATCCCTGCCCTGGGGGTGTTTGATGAGGACAGTGTAGACGGAGCTGTAATGTGTATCTAACACCGTGCTGAACCTGCCTTGGGAGTGTTTGATGGGAACAGTTTAGAGGGAGATCAACTCTTTATCTAACCCCGTGCTGTACCTACTCTGGGAGTGTTTGATGGGGACAGTGTAGAGGGAGCTTTACTCTGTTTCTAACGCCATGCTGCAGCTGTTCTGGGCGTGTTTGATGGGGACAGTGTAGAGGGAGCTTTACTCTGTTTCTAAGCCCATTCTGTACTTGTCCTGGGATTGTTTGATGAGGACAGTGTCGAGGGAGATTTAATCTGTAGCTAATCCCGGCTGTACGTGTCCTGAGATTATTTGATGGGGACGGTGTAGCGAGAGCTTTACTGTGTGTTTAACGCCGAGCTGTAGCTGCCCTGCGAGAGTTTGATGAGGACAATGTAGACGGAGCTTTACTCTGTATCGAACCCCGTGCTTTGGCTGCCCTGGGAGTATTTGATGGGGATAGTGTAGAGGGAGCTTTAGTCTGTATCTAACCCCATTCTGTATCTGTCCTGGGATTGTTAGACGAGGACAGTGTAGAGGGAGATTTAATCTGTAGCTAATCCCGGGCTGTACCTGTCCTGGGATTATTTGATGTGGACTGTGCAGAGGGAGATTTACTCTGTGTCTAACGCCGTGCTGTACCTGTCCTGGGAGTGTTTGATGGGGACGGTGTAGATGGAGCTTTACTCTGTATCTAACCCTGTGCTTTAGCTGCCCTGCGACTGTTTGATGGGGACAGTGTAGAGGGAGCGTTACTCTGTATCTAACGCCGTGCTGTAGCTGTCCTGGAAGGTTTGATGGGGACAGTGTAGAGGGAGCTTTACTCTGTTTCTATCCCCATTCTGTACTTGTCCTGGGATTGTTTGACGAGGACAGTGTAGAGGGAGATTTAATCTGTAGCTAATCCTGGGCTGTACCTGTCCTGGGATTATTTGATGGGGCCGGTGTAGCGAGAGCTTTACTCTGTGTCTAACGCCATGCTCTACCTGCCCTGGGAGTGTTTGATGGGGAGAGTATAGGGGGAACTTAAGTCTGTATCTAACCTCATTCTGTACCTGTCCTGGGATTGTCTGATGAGGACAGTGTAGAGGGAGCTTTACTCTGTGTCTAGCACCGTGATGTACCTGCCCTGGGAGTGTTTGATGGGGACAGTGTAGAGGGAGCTTTACTCTGTTTCTATCCCCATTCTGTACTTGTTCTGGGATTGTTTGATGAGGACAGTGTAGAGGGAGATTTAGTCTGTATCTAACCCCATTCTGTACCTGTCCTGGGAGTGTTTGATGAGGACAGTGTAGAGGGAGCTTTACTCTGTATCTAATCCCGTGCTATACCTGCCCTGGGAGTGTTTGATGGGGACAGTGTAGAGAGAGGTTTACTCTTTATCTAATCCCAGGCTGTATCTGTCCTGGGATTGTTTGATGTGGACAGTGTAGAGGGAGCTTTACTCTGTGTCAAACGCCGTGCTGTACCTGCCCTTTGAGTGATTGATGAGGACAGTGTAGAGGGAGCTTTACCCTGTATCTAACGCCTAGCTGTACCTGTCCTAGGAGTGTTTGCTGTGGACAGTGTAGAGGGAGTTTTACTCTGTATCTAACCCCGTGCTGTACCTGTCCTGGGAGTGTTTGATGGGGACAGTGTAGAGAGAGCTTTACTCTGTATCTAACCCCGTGCTGTACCTGTCCTGGGAGTGTTTGCTGTGGACAGTGTAGAGGGAGTTTTACTCTGTATCTAACCCCGTGCTGTACCTGTCCTGGGAGTGTTTGATGGGGACAGTGTAGAGGGAGTTTTACTCTGTATCGAAGCCCGTGCTGTACCTCTCTTGGGATTTTTGATCGGGATAGTGTAAAGGGAGCTTTACTCTGTATCTAACCCAATGCTGTAGCTATCTTGGGAGTGTTTGATGGGGACAGTGTAGAGCGAGCTTCATTCTGTATCTAACCTCGTTCTGTACATGTCCTAGGAGTGTTTGATGGGGACGGTGTAGAGGGAGCTTTACTCTGTATTTACAGCCGTGCTGTACATGCCCTGGGATAGTTTGATGGGGACAGTGTAGACGGAGCTGTACTGTGTATCTAACACCGTGTTGAACCTGCCCTGGGAGTGTTTGATGGGAACAGTTTAGAGGGAGATTTACTCTTTATCTAACCCCGTGCTGTACCTAGTCTGGGAGTGTTTGATGGGGACAGTGTAGAGGGAGCTTTACTCTGTGTCTAATCCCGTGCTGTACCTGTCCTGGGAGTGTTTGTTGGGGACAGTGTAGAGGAAGCTTTACTCTGTTTCTAACGCCATGCTGCAGCTGTTCTGGGCGTGTTTGATGGGGACAGTGTAGAGGGAGCTTTACTCTGTTTCTAAGCCCATTCTGTACTTGTCCTGGGATTGCTTGATGAGGAGAGTGTAGAGGGAGATTTAATCTGTAGCTAATCCCGGCTGTACCTGTCCTGAGATTATTTGATGTGGACTGTGTAGCGAGAGCTTTACTGTGTGTTTAACGCCGAGCTGTACCTGCCCTGCGAGAGTTTGATGAGGACAATGTAGACGCAGCTTTACTCTGTATCGAACCCCGTGCTTTGGCTGCCCTGGGAGTATTTGATGGGGACAGTGTAGAGGGAGCTTTAGTCTGTATCTAACCCCATTCTGTATCTGTCCTGGGATTGTTTGATGAGGACAGTGTAGAGGGAGTTTTACTCTGTATCTAACGCCGTGCTGTAGCTGTCCTGGAAGGTTTGATGGGGACAGTGTAGAGGGAGCTTTACTCTGTATTTAACCCCGCGACGTACCTGTGCTGGGAGTGTTTGATGGGGACAGTGCAGAGGGAGCTTTACTCTGTTTCTATCCCCATTCTGTACTTGTCCTGGGATTGTTTGACGAGGACGGTGTAGAGGGAGATTTAATCTGTAGCTAATCCCGGGCTGTACCTGTCCTGGGATTATTTGATGGGGCCGGTGTAGCGAGAGCTTTACTCTGTGTCAAAGGCATGCTCTACCTGCCCTGGGAGTGTTTGATGGGGAGAGTATAGAGGGAACTTAAGTCTGCATCTAACCCAATTCTGTACCTGTCCTGGGATGGTTTGATGAGGACAGTGTAGACGGAGCTTTACTCTGTTTCTGACGCCGTGCTGTAGCTATTCTGGGAGTGTTAGACGGGGACACTGTAGAGGGAGCTTTACTCTGTATCTAACGCCCTGCTGTGCCTGCCCTGGGAGTGTTTGATGGGGACAGTGTAGAGGGAGTTTTACTCTGTTTCTAATGCCATGCTGTAGCTGCTCTGGGCGTGTTTGATGGGGACAGTGTAGAGGGAGCTTTAATCTGTAGCTAATCCCGGGCTGTACCTGTCCTGGGATAATTTGATGGGGACGATTTAGCGAGAGCTTTACTCTGTGTTTAATGCCGAGCTGTACCTGCCCTGGGAGTGTTTGATGCGGACAATGTAGACGGAGCTTTACTCTGTATCGAACCCCGTGCTTTGGCTGCCCTGGGAGTGTTTGATGGGGACAGTGTAGAGGGAGCTTTAGTCTGTATCTAACCCCATTCTGTATCTGTCCTGGGATTGTTTGATGAGGACAGTGTAGAGGGAGCTTTACTCTGTATCTAACGCCGTGCTGTAGCTGTCCTGGAAGTGTTTGATGGGGGCAGTGTAGAGGGAGCTTTACTCTGCATTTAACCCCGTGACGTACCTGTGCTGGGAGTGTTTGATGGGGACAGTGTAGAGGGAGCTTTAATCTGTATCTAACCCTATTCTGTACCTGTCCTGGGAGTGTTTGATGAGGACAGTGTAGAGGGTGCTTTACTCTGTATCTAATCCCGTGCTGTACCTGGCCTGGGAGTGTTTGATGGGGACAGTGTAGAGAGAGCTTTACTCTCTATCTAATCCCGGGCTGTATCTGTCCTGGGATTGTTTGATGTGGATGGTGCAGAGGGAGCTTTACTCTGTGTCAAACGCCGTGCTGTACCTGCCCTGGGAGTGATTGATGAGGACAGTGTAGACGGAGCTTTACTCTGTATCTAATGCCTAGCTGTACCTGTCCTGGGAGTGTTTGATGGGGACAGTTTAGAGTGAGCTTTACCCTGTATCTAACGCCATGCTGTACCTGTCCTGGGAGTGTTTGCTGTGGACAGTGTAGAGGGCGTTTTACTCTGTATCTAACCCCGTGCTGTATCTGTCCTGGGATTGTTTGATGTGGACTGTGCAGAGGGAGCTTTACTCTGTATCTATCCCCATTCTTTACTTGTTCTGGGATTGTTTGATGAGGACAGTGTAGAGGGGGATTTAATCTGTAGCTAATCCCGGGCTGTACCTGTCCTGGGATTATTTGATGGGGACGGTGTAGCGAGAGCTTTACTCTGTGTCTAACGCCATGCTCTACCTGCCCTGGGAGTGTTTGATGGGGAGAGTATAGAGGGAACTTAAGTCTGTATCTAACCTCATTCTGTACCTGTCCTGGGATTGTCTGATGAGGACATTGTAGAGGGAGATTTAGTCTGTATCTAATCCCATTCTGTACCTGTCCTGGTAGTGTTTGATGAGGACAGTGTAGAGGGAGCTTTACTCTGTATCTAATGCCGTGCTATACCTGCCCTGGGAGTGTTAGATGGGGACAGTGTAGAGAGAGGTTTACTCTCTATCTAATCCCGGGCTGTATCTGTCCTGGGATTGTTTGATGTGGACAGTGTAGAATGAGCTTTACTCTGTGTCAAATGCCGTGCTGTACCTGCCCTTTGAGTGATTGATGAGGACAGTGTAGAGGGTGCTTTACCCTGTATCTATCGCCTAGCTGTACCTGTCCTGGGAGTGTTTGCTGTGGACAGTGTAGAGGGAGTTTTACTCTGTATCTAACCCCGTGCTGTACCTGTCCTGGGAGTGTTTGCTGTGGACAGTGTAGAGGGAGTTTTACTCTGTATCTAACCCCGTGCTGTACCTCTCTTGGGACTTTTGATCGGGATATTGTAAAGGGAGCTTTACTCTGTATCTAACCCAATGCTGTAGCTATCTTGGGAGTGTTTGATGGGGACAGTGTAGAGCGAGCTTCATTCTGTATCTAACCTCGTTCTGTACATGTCCTAGGAGTGTTTGATGGGGACGGTGTAGAGGGAGCTTTACTCTGTATTTTCAGCCGTGCTGTACCTGCCCTTGGATTGTTTGATGGGGACAGTGTAGACGGAGCTGTACTGTGTATCTAACACCGTGCTGAACCTGCCCTGGGAGTGTTTGATGGGAACAGTTTAGAGGGAGATTTACTCTTTATCTAACCCCGTGCCTTACCTACTCTGGGAGTGTTTGATGGGGACAGTGTAGAGGGTGCTTTACTCTGTGTCTAATCCCGTGCTGTACCTGTCCTGGGAGTGTTTGTTGGGGACAGTGTAGAGGGAGCTTTACTCTGTTTCTAACGCCATGCTGCAGCTGTTCTGGGCGTGTTTGATGGGGAGAGTGCAGGGGGAGCTTTACTCTGTTTCTAACGCCATGCTGCAGCTGTTCTGGGCGTGTTTGATGGGGAGAGTGCAGGGGGAGCTTTACTCTGTTTCTAAGCCCATTCTGTACTTGTCCTGGGATTGCTTGATGAGGATAGTGTAGAGGGAGATTTAATCTGTAGCTAATCCCGGCTGTACCTGTCCTGAGATTATTTGCTGGGGACGGTGTAGCGAGAGCTTTACTCTGTGTTTAACGCCAAACTGTACCTGCCCTGCGAGAGTTTGATGAGGACAATGTAGACGGAGCTTTACTCTGTATCGAACCCCGTGCTTTGGCTGCCCTGGGAGTGTTTGATGGCGACAGTGTAGAGGGACCTTTACTCTGTATCTAACGCCGTGCTGTAGCTGTCCTGGAAGGATGATGGGGACAGTGTAGAGGGAGCTTTACTCTGTATTTAACCCCGTGACGTACCTGTGCTGGGAGTGTTTGATGGGGACAGTGTAGACGGAGCTTTACTCTGTATCTAACCCTGTGCTATCCCTGCCCTGGGAGTGTTTGATAGGGACCGTGTGGAGGGAACTTTACTCTGTATCTAATCCCGTGTTGTACCTGCCCTGGGAGTGTTTGATGGGGACAGTGTAGAGGGAGCTTTAATCTGTAGCTAATCCCGGGCTGTACCTGTCCTGGGATAATTTGATGGGGACGATGTATCGAGAGCTTTACTCTGTGTTTAATGCCGAGCTGTACCTGCCCTGGGAGTGTTTGATGCGGACAATGTAGACGGAGCTTTACTCTGTATCTAATGCCATGCTGTACGTGTCCTGGGGTGTTTGAGGGGGAAAGCGTAGAGGGAGATTTAATTTGTGTCTAAAGCCATGCTGTACCTGCCCTGGGAGTATTTGATGAGGACAGTGTAGACGGAGCTTTACTCTGTATCTAACGCCATGCTGTACCTGTCCTGGGAATGTTTGCTGTGGACAGTGTAGAGGGAGTTTTACTCTGTACCCATCCCCGTGCTGTACCTCTCTTGGGAGTGTTTGATGGGGACAGTGTAGAGGGAGCTTTACTCTGTTTCTATCCCCATTCTGTACTTATTCTGGGATTGTTTGATGAGGACAGTGTAGAGGGAGATATAATCTTTAGCTAATCGTGGGCTGTAACTGTCCTGGGATTATTTGATGGTGACGGTGTAGCGAGAGCTTTACTCTGTGTCTAACGCCATGCTCTACCTGCCCTGGGAGTGTTTGATGGGGACAGTGTAGAGGGAACTTAAGTCTGTATCTAACCTCATTCTGTTACTGTCCTGGGATTGTCTGATGAGGACAGTGTAGAGGGAGCTTTACTCTGTTTCTGACGTCATGCTGTAGCTATTCTGGGAGTGTTAGATGGGGTCACTGTAGAGGGAGCTTTACTCTGTATCTAATGCCCTGCTGTGCCTGTCCTGGGAGTGTTTGATGTGGACAGTGCAGAGGGAGATTAACTCTGTATCTAACCCTGTGCTGTACCTCTCCTGGGAGTGTTTGATGGGGACACCGTAGACGGAAATTTACTCCGTATCTAATCCCGTGCTGTACCTGCTCTGGGAGTGTTTGATGAGGACAGTGTAGAGGGAGCTTTACTCTGTTTCTAACGCCATGCTGTACCTGTCCTGGGAGTGTTTGAGGGGGACAGTTTAGATGGAGTTTTACTGTGTATCTAATCCCGGGCTGTATCTGTCCTGGGATTGTTTGATGGGGACGGTGTAGAGGGAGCTTTACTCTTTGCCTAACGCCGTGCTATACCTGCCCTTGGAGTGTTTGATGGGGACAGTGTAGAGAGAGCTTTACTCTCTATGTAATCCCGGGCTGTATCTGTCCTTGGATTGTTTGATGTGGACTGTGTAGAGGGAGCTTTACTCTGTTTCAAACGCCGTGCTGTACCTGCCCTTTGAGTGATTGATGAGGACAGTGTAGACGGAGCTTTACTCTGTATCTAACGCCTAGCTGTACCTGTGCTGTGAGTGTTTGATGGGGACAGTGTAGAGGGAGCTTTACCCTGTATCTAACGCCATGCTGTACCTGTCCTGGGACAGTGTAGAGGGAGTTTTACTCTGTATCGAAGCCCGTGCTGTACCTCTCTTGGGATTTTTGATCGGGATAGTGTAAAGGGAGCTTTACTCTGTATCTAACCCAATGCTGTAGCTGTCTTGGGAGTGTTTGATGGGGACAGTGTAGAGCGATCTTCATTCTGTATCTAACCTCGTGCTGTACATGTCCTAGGAGTGTTTGATGGGGACGGTGTAGAGGGAGCTTTACTCTGTATTTACAGCCGTGCTGTACCTGCCCTGCGATTGTTTGATGAGGACAGTGTAGACGGAGCTGTACTGTGTATCTAACACCGTGCTGAACCTGCCCTGGGAGTGTTTGATGGGAACAGTTTAGAGGGAGATCAACTCTTTATATAACCCCGTGCTGTACCTACTCTGGGAGTGTTTGATGGGGACAGTGTAGAGGGAGCTTTACTCTGTGTCTAATCCCGTGCTGTACCTGTCCTGGGAGTGTTTGTTGGGGACAGTGTAGAGGGAGCTTTACTCTGTTTCTAACGCCATGCTGCAGCTGTTCTGGGCGTGTTTGATGGGGACAGTGTAGAGGGAGCTTTACTCTGTTTCTAAGCCCATTCTGTACTTGTCCTGGGATTGCTTGATGAGGACAGTGTAGAGGGAGATTTAATCTGTAGCTAATCCCGGCTATACCTGTCCTGAGATTATTTGATGTGGACTGTGTAGCGAGAGCTTTACTGTGTGTTTAACGCTGAGCTGTACCTGCCCTGCGAGAGTTTGATGAGGACAATGTAGACGGAGCTTTACTCTGTATCGAACCCCGTGCTTTGGCTGCCCTGGGAGTGTTTGATGGGGACAGTGTAGAGGGAGCTTTAGTCTGTATCTAACCCCATTCTGTATCTGTCCTGGGATTGTTTGATGAGGACAGTGTAGTGGGACCTTTACTCTGTATCTAACGCGGTGCTGTAGCTGTCCTGTAAGGTTTGATGGGCACAGTGTAGAGGGAGCTTTACTCTGTATTTAACCCCGTGACGTAGCTGTGCTGGGAGTGTTTGATGGGGACAGTGTAGAGGGAGCTTTACTCTTTTTCTATCCCCATTCAGTACTTGTCCTGGGATTGTTTGACGAGGACAGTGTAGAGGGAGATTTAATCTGTAGCTAATCCCGGGCTGTACCTGTCCTGGGATTATTTGATAGCGACGGTGTAGCGAGAGCTTTACTCTGTGTCCAACGCCATGCTCTACCTGCCCTGGGAGTGTTAGATGGGGACACTGTAGAGGGAGCTTTACTCTGTATCTAACGCCCTGCTGTGCCTGTCCTGGGAGTGTTTGATGAGGACAGTGCAGAGGGAGATTAACTCTGTATCTAACCCCGTGCTGTACCTCTCCTGGGAGTGTTTAATGGGGACACTGTAGACGGAAATTTACTCCGTATCTAATCCCGTGCTGTACCTGCTCTGGGAGTGTTTGATGGGGGCAGTGTAGAGGGAGCTTTACTCTGTGTCTAGCGCCGTGATGTACCTGCCCTGGGAGTGTTTGATGGGGACAGTGTGGAGGTAGCTTTACGCTACCAATCCCGAGTTGTACCTGCCCTGGGAGTGTTTGATGGGGACAGCGTAGAGGGAGTTTTACTCTGTTTCTAACGCCATCTGTAGCTGCTGTGGGCGTGTTTGATGGGGACAGTGTAGAGGGAGCTTTAATCTGTAGCTAATCCCGGGCTGTACCTGTCCTGGGATAATTTGATGGGGACGATGTAGCGAGAGCTTTACTCTGTGTTTAATGCCGAGCTGTACCTGCCCTGGGAGTGTTTGATGCGGACAATGTAGACGGAGATTTACTCTGTATCTAACCCCGTGCTTTGGCTGCCCTGGGAGTGTTTGATGGGGACAGTGTAGAGGGAGCTTTAGTCTGTATCTAACCCCATTCTGTACCTGTCCTGGGATTGTTTGATGAGGACAGTGTAGAGGGAGCTTTACTCTGTATCTAACGCCGTGCTGTAGCTGTCCTGGAAGTGTTTGATGGGGACAGTGTAGAGGGAGCTTTACTCTGTATTTAACCCTGTGACGTACCTGTCCTGGGAGTGTTTGATGGGGAGAGTATAGAGGGAACTTAAGTCTGTATCTAACCTCATTCTGTACCTGTCCTGGGATTGTCTGATGAGGACAGTGTAGAGGGAGATTTAGTCTGTATCTAACCCCATTCAGTACCTGTCCTGGGAGTGTTTGATGAGGACAGTGTAGAGGGAGCTTTACTCTGTATCTAATCCCGTGCTATACCTGCCCTGGGAGTGTTTGATGGGGACAGTGTAGAGAGAGTTTTACTCTCTATCTAATCCCGGGCTGTATCTGTCCTGGGATTGTTTGATGTGGACAGTGTAGAGGGAGCTTTACTCTGTGTCAAATGCCGTGCTGTACCTGCCCTTTGAGTGATTGATGAGGACAGTGTAGAGGGAGCTTTACCCTGTATCTAACGCCTAGCTGTACCTGTCCTGGGAGTGTTTGCTGTGGACAGTGTAGAGGGAGTTTTACTCTGTATCTAACCCCGTGCTGTACCTCTCTTGGGATTTTTGATCGGGATAGTGTAAAGGGAGCTTTACTCTGTATCTAACCCTGTGCTGTATCTGTCCTGGGAGTGTTTGATGGGGACAGTGTAGAGCGAGCTTCATTCTGTATCTAACCTCGTTCTGTACATGTCCTAGGAGTGTTTGATGGGGACGGTGTAGAGGGAGCTTTACTCTGTAATTACAGCCGTGCTGTACCTGCCCTTGGATTGTTTGATGGGGACAGTGTAGACGGAGCTGTACTGTGTATCTAACACCGTGCTGAACCTGCCCTGGGAGTGTTTGATGGGAACAGTTTAGAGGGAGCTTTACTCTGTGTATAATCCCGTGCTGTACCTGTCCTGGGAGTGTTTGTTGGGGACAGTGTAGAGGGAGCTTTACTCTGTTTCTAACGCCGTGCTGTACCTGTCCTGGGAGTGTTTGATGAGGACAGTGTAGAGGGAGATTTAATCTGTAGCTAATCCCGGCTGTACCTGTCCTGAGATTATTTGATGGGGACGGTGTAGCGAGAGCTTTACTGTGTGTTTAACGCCAAACTGTTCCCGCCCTGCGAGAGTTTGATGAGGACAATGTAGACGGAGCTTTACTCTGTATCGAACCCCGTGCTTTGGCTGCCCTGGGAGTGTTTGATGGGGACAGTGTAGAGGGAGCTTTAGTCTGTATCTAACCCCATTCTGTATCTGTCCTGGGAGTGTTTGATGAGGACAGTGTAGAGGGAGCTTAAGTCTGTATCTAACCCCATTCTGTATCTGTCCTGGGATTGTTTGATGAGGACAGTGTAGAGGGAGCTTTACTCTGTATCTACCGCCGTGCTGTAGCTGTCCTGGAAGGTTTGATGGGGACAGTGTAGAGGGAGCTTTACTCTGTATTTAACCCCGTGACGTACCTGTGCTGGGAGTGTTTGATGGGGACAGTGTAGACGGAGCTTTACTTTGTATCTAACCCCGTGCTGTACCTGTCCTGGGAGTGTTTGATGGGGACCGTGTGGAGGGAACTTTACTCTGTATCTAATCCCGTGTTGTACCTGCCCTGGGAGTGTTTGATGGGGACAGTGTAGAGGGAGTTTTATTCTGTTTCTAACACCAAGCTGTACCTGCTGTGGGCGTGTTTGATGGGGACAGTGTAGAGGGAGCTTTAATCTGTTTCTGACGCCATGCTGTAGCTATTCTGGGAGTGTTAGATGGGGTCACTGTAGAGGGAGCTTTACTCTGTATCTAACGCCCTGCTGTGCCTGTCGTGGGAGTGTTTGATGAGGACAGTGTAGAGGGAGATTAACTCTGTATCTAACCCCGTGCTGTACCTCTCCTGGGAGTGTTTGATGGGGACACTGTAGACGGAAATTTACTCCGTATCTAATCCCGTGCTGTACCTGCTCTGGGAGTGTTTGATGAGGACAGTGTAGAGGGAGCTTTACTCTGTTTCTAACGCCATGCTGTAGCTGTTCTGCGAGTGTTTGCGGGGGACAGTTTAGATGGAGTTTTACTGTGTATCTAATCCCGGGCTGTATCTGTCCTTGGATTGTTTGATGGGGACGGTGTAGAGGGAGCTTTACTCTTTGCCTAACGCCGTGCTATATCTGCCCTAGGAGTGTTTGATGGGGACAGTGTAGAGAGAGCTTTACTCTCTATCTAATCCCGGGCTGTATCTGTCCTCGGCTTGTTTGATGTGGACTGTGTAGAGGGAGCTTTACTCTGTTTCAAACGCCGTGCTGTACCTGCCCTTTGAGTGATTGATGAGGACAGTGTGGACGGTGCTTTACTCTGTATCTAACGCTTAGCTGTACCTGTGCTGTGAGTGTTTGATGGGGACAGTGTAGAGGGAGCTTTACCCTGTATCTAACGCCATGCTGTTCCTGTCCTAGGAGTGTTTGCTGTGGACAGTGTAGAGGGAGTTTTACTCTGTATCTAACCCCGTGCTGTACCTCTCTTGGGATTTTTGATCGGGATAGTGTAAAGGGAGCGTTACTCTGTATCTAACCCAATGCTGTAGCTGTCTTGGGAGTGTTTGATGGGGACAGTGTAGAGGGAGCTTTACTCTGTATCTAACCCCGTGCTGTAGCTGCCCTGGGATTGTTTGATGGGGACAGTGTAGAGGGAGCTTTAGTCTGTATCTAACCCCGTGCTGTACCTGTCCTGGGAGTGTTTGATGGGGTCAGTTTAGAGGGATTTTTACTCTGTATCTAACCCCGTGCTGTACCTGTCCTGGGAGTGTTTGTTGGGGACAGTGTAGAGGGAGCATAACTTTGTATCTATCCCCGTGCTGTACCTGTCCTGGGAGTGTTTGATGGAGTCAGTGCAGAGGGAGATTAGCTCTGTATCTAACTCCGTGCTTTATCTGTCCTGGGAGTGTTTCATGTAGACAGTGTAGAGGGAGCTTTAGTCTGTATCTAACCCCGTGCTTTTGCTGTGCTGGGAGTGTTTGATGGGGACAGTGTAGAGGGAGATTTACTCTGTATCTAACCCCGTGCTGTACCTGTCCTGGGAGTGTTTGATGAGGACAGTGTAGAGGGAGATTTACTCTGTATCTAACCCCGTGCTGTACCTGTCCTGGGAGTGTTTGATGGGGACAGGTTAGAGGGGGTTTTACTCTGTATATAACCCCATGCTCTCCTTGTCCTGGGCGTGTTTGATGGGGACAGTGTAAAGGGAGCTTTACTCTGTATCTAACCCCGTGCTGTACCTGTCCTGGGAGTGTTTGATGGGGACAGGTTAGAGGGGGTTTTACTCTGTATATAACCCCATGCTCTCCTTGTCCTGGGCGTGTTTGATGGGGACAGTGTAAAGGGAGCTTTACTCTGTATCTAACCCCGTGCTGTACCTGTCCTGGGAGTGTTTGATGGGGACAGTGTAGAGGGAGATTTACTCTGTATCTAACCCCATGCTGTACCTGTCCTGGGAGTGTTTGATGGGGACAGTGTAGATAGAGCGTTACTCTGTATCTAACCCCGTGCTGTACCTGTCCTGGGAGTGTTTGATGGGGACGGTGTAGAGAGAGCTTTACTCTGTATCTAACCCCGTGCTGTACCTGTCCTGCGAGTGTTTGATGGGGACAGTGTAGAGGGAGCTTTACTCTGTATCTAACCCCGTGCTGTACCTGTCCTGGGAGTGTTTGATGGGGACAGTGTAGAGGGAGCTTTAGTCTGTATCTAACCACGTGCTGTACCTGGCCTGGGAGTGTTTGATGGGGTCAGTTTAGAGGGATTTTTACTCTGTATCTAACCCCGTGCTGTACCTGTCCTGGGAGTGTTTGATATGGACTGTGTAGAGGGAGCTTTACTCTGTATCTAACCCCGTGCTGTACCTGTCCTGGGAGTGTTTGATGGCGATGGTGTAGAGGGAGCTTTACTCTGTATCTAACCCCGTGCTGTACCTGTCCTGGGAGTGTTTGATGGGGACAGTGTAGAGGGAGCTTTACTCTGTATCTAACCC